>NC_080392.1:28048187-28348187 GCF_028751815.1 Salvia miltiorrhiza | reverse complement strand
AATAGAGTCGGTCAGAGAGACGTCTAGCTTATTTGAGTCTGCCGACTGTTTTGATGTGATGTTATGTGAATTTACGTGACTGAGTGATTATGTGATTTTGTGACGTGTGTCAATATGATCATATTATTATGATTTTTATTTGAAACCTTAGCACTTGGGAATTTTTATTAAGTTTCCAAAGAAAGTGCGGTTCATTTTTACCGAGAAATCGAATGATGCCGGTTTATGGAAATTTTTCCAAGCATAATATTTTTAAATTATTTTTCCTATGATGAGGAATATTATAATTGAGTGAGTGCACTAATATTAGTGCTATAATTATTTTGGTCACATGAATAATTATACTATGGTACTTTATTAATGAGTAATATTTCCATAGTTATTGTGATTATTAATTGATCACCCTTCTCACACTTTATTTTAATTTCTCTACCATATGATAAATTCCCACATTTTGCCAAGTGTAGAGATTGAGAGAGTAGAGATTTAGAGAGTAGAGATTAAGAGAGTGTAGAGATTTAGAGAGAGAGAGATCAAGGCATTAATGCCAAATATTCTATAAGATTCACAAATCTTTCAAAGATTAGCCAAATCCAAGCATATCTTGCAAAATCCTCTCTCACTCCTCACTCCCTCATTTTCGATCACCACCATCTCCCCTTCATCTCTCTACTTTCCACCATTTTCCTCCATTGATGCACCTTCGAAGCTTCACCAAAATATGTCAAACACATAAATCACCAACAAAATCCCACCTTAAACACCTTCCATCTCCTTAGATTCAAGAAGATCCATGGAGATTCAATCTTGAAGTTAGTAAGAGAAAATTTGATATTTGGTGTAAACTTGGGTAAGTGATCTCTATATTCATAGATTAGGCTTGTATGATGTTATATGTGAGTATATTTGAAGGATTGAAGCAAGAAAATCACCCTCCCTATTTTCCATAATTTTCGAAAAAAAAGGGTCTTCACCCCCTTCAAAAAAAATTTCTTTTTCTTTTCTTGATTTGGGGTGAAAGATGAGAATTATGTGATGTGTATTGATGTTTGATATACGTTGTGAAATATGTGTCATGAGATGTGAAACTTTGATGGAAGTTAGTTTACCCAAAAAAGGGAACTTTTGAGTCAATGAGTTAAATGATGGATTGGTGAGGTAAATGAGTCTATGAGATGTATATGATGATGATTGATGAAGTAATTTGAGTATATGATGTCAATTGGAGTTTTTGATGTGAGTTAGTTTACTAAAATTAGGGATATGTGTATATATGCCCTTATTGGTGAATTGATGGTTTATATGTGAGTTAAATGGGTTAAGATTAATAGATATATGATGAGATTAAAGATCCATGTGAATTCATAAAATGTCAAAGAGTTTAGTTTGGTAAAAAAATTGGGATTTTCTTGTCTATGTGTTTATTAAATGATTTGGCTTAAGATATGTGTAATTGAGCATGATGTTGGTGTTTTAATATGTTTGATTAAGTCTATTGGAAGCTAAGTAAAATTTTGACTTGAGTTAGTTTATGAGAGTTTTTGAGTTTTCATATTTTGAGAAGTCAATAATTGATAAAATGAGGTCTAATTTGCTTTATGACCATTTTGTGAAGTTGTCACGTTTTTGTTGAGAGTTTATGTGAATATATGAGTTTTTATTAAAGTTTGGTTGGTATGATTATAGGGGATTTATGTGTATAAAATGAGTTATATGAAGTATGAGGTCATTTTGAATGATTGAGTGTTTTTAAGCATGAAATTGAGAAGAGGATTTACTTGATACGTTGTAGAAACGTTTTCCTTGAGATTTGAGTTAAGGTGTAAAAGAGGAGAGTTAATTTGAGTATGATGAGTATTTTAAATGTTTTTGAATGTTTTTGAGTGTTATATGTGTTTAAAATGAGCTTTGATTGGTTTTCTTTGAAGGAATGTTGAATTGAGCATTTAAGAGTTTGAGATGAGTTTTTGGTGATTTTTCGTAGGCTACTGACCTACTGTGATCGACGGGTTTTCGATGTTTAATGGCTTTGAAAATTTTACAGCATGTCCCTACATGAGTCTTGAGCATACCGGTAAAATTTCAAGTCATTTAGACTTGATTTACTATTTTTATAAAATGTAAAACCAAATCTGCACATTTCTACCGGGAATTTCAGAGAACAGGGGACAAAGTCATTCATTTCAGTAGCTTCCTGTGTGATCTAGCTTTCCAAATGTTTATGGTAACAACCTTACTGTATGGGCTAGATATCCACCAAATGTGAGCTCAGTTTGACAACGTTTACTATTTTTCAAAAATCAATGTTTCCGATTGCTCAAAACTGCCGAATATGGTAGACCGTGGTAAAAACGCCATATCTCCCAAACCACTTGGAGTTTCTGACTCTACTTTTTTTTAAATGAAACTAGACTCAAATACCTTTCTTTTGGTATGAGTCTGGAGTCCAGGAGATGTCGGAGTCAGAACGTGTTAAATTTTGAAGTTGAGTCAGTGGGAAAACAGAACATGATTTGTTGATGTTTGATTGTATTTTCTTATGTGCCTTACGTGTTTATGTTGCCTAAGTGTTTTAATGAGATTAGACGAGTCTTATATGAGAGATAAATCGAGACTTAGAACCATGATTTTCTTGAAACCTATCCTTGGACTTAAGGTTTTGAAATGAGTGAACAAGTTTATGTAGAGTCGATTAAGAGATAGAATATAAGATAGAGCATGAGTTAAGGCATGAGTTTTCGTCGTTAAGTTCTAATCGAGATTCATTTTATGACATGAACCTTCGATGATGACGATGATCCCTGAAGACACGAGCAGAGCAGGGAAGTAAGTAACTCCGCTTTGACGGGAGTTTTTGAGTAAGGTCTTCAGGTGGGCAATATTTTGAGTATACATACATTATCCGAGCTTTCTAAAATGATTTAATGATGATATTTATGAGCTTATCAAATGTTTCGAGATAAATGATGTTTGAGAACTGTTTGACTTGCCAATTTTTGATGTTGAGCTTGTATGTTACCCTCTACTGATGAGATGAGACGAATTCGGGTCCTGGGCAGTTGATAGCTATCCTGCCAGGGCTAGTGTACACTGAGGTGACTGTGAGCCGTTGAGCGAATCGGCCGGTCACGGTACTTGAGAGGGAGGCCTACTTCTCAGTACCTTTGATGATGATGAGTTGTAGATGCGGTACATACATGATGATTACTTTGTCTGCAGACACTTATTTATGATGTTGATTATGAAAACTGCATGCACAGATTCTTTTAATGCTAACTTATTTCTGTGTATTGCTGAGATGTGGCAAGCTTCAAACTTATAGCTCTAAGAGCGCCTTTCTTGTTTTTCGGCGTTTGCCCACTGAGTATTATATACTCACGCCCTGCATGTATTTCTAAATGTGCAGACTAAGCGAGGAGCGAGATTGGTCTGGTGCTGGCGGGGAAATGTTGGAGGATGTATTTACTTTATCGTATTTCCATTTTGACGATAAAGTCTTGATGATTGATATACTTAAATTTTCTTTTGAAGTTAAGCAATGTACTCACGGTTATATGTCTTCATACATATAATCGGTTCGCCTTTTGCTGCGATACTCTGCATATTATGTTCCCTTACGAAAAATGAGCGATACCCGTTTTGTTTTTGTTCGTGAAATTCCTGATAATTAAAAAGTTATAACGACGTTGACGATTTTACCCTTGGGTTCATTTATAATGATTTCTTTAACACCTTTTGATGCGAGCTTCCGCTTGATGTTCGACCTATTCTTCTTATCTTTTATTCTTTTAAAAATAGTCGTATCGATACTCGTACCCCACTATCACTAGTGTCGGGTTTTCGGGCTGCTACAATCATAGGGAGCTATTGGGAGTTAATAGATTTTCTTGAGACCTAACGGAGATAGAGAATTTACTAATCTACGATCGTTGCTGCTCTAGCGAGAGTAATTGATTAATTAAGTGATCTCTCATCATAACTGGATTAAACTGGTACATAGGATTAATAGAATAATTGCGTAGATTTAATTAATGAACTTACTACCCTAGGATCAGCTGTTTTTCCTTATTTGATTTTTCTACGTGCTTTTATTTATTGCTATCTGCGTTTTAGTTTAAGTCAATCAATCTCTACTTTCTGTTGCATGTCTACTGTTATAGTTTGTCTAGGAGATAGCTAGGGTGATTTCAGTTTTTCAGTCCCTGTGGATACGATACTCGATTGTTGTTTATACTACGATTACACCGTGTTAGTTGCGGTATTTATTGCTAAGAAATTAGTGATCAACTTTTTCTTAGCAACTTTTTCTTAAACATGAGTGTTATCACTACTCTTTTAGTTCTCAGTTATCGTGTTTCTGGAAGGCTGGTATTATTACTCTTATTTGGAGCATTTGGACGCAGTGAAACAAATGTATCTTTGAGGACGACAGATTTGAGGCTAAAAAGATCCTTCACTCGATTAAGGTGGCATTTCGGGAAATGGAGGAGAACTTTAAATTGGGCGTTATGGCTAACACTTGGGAAGATCTCTCGATTCTTAAAAGGATTGGGATAAAAGGTCGTGCTGCTATTCCGCCGGACTTTATAAACGTTTACTGGTGGTCCCCTTCTAATCATTGGATTAAGGTCAATACTGACGGCTCGGCATTGGGGGCGCCGGGCAAGATTGTTGCTGGAGGGGTTTTTCGAGATAATGATAGTATGGTGCGTGGTTGCTTTCATAAAAAAGGAGGGATTGGCTATGCGTTTGAGGCGGAGCTTCTCGCAGTGATAACTGCTATCCAAATTGCTCATGATCGTCAGTGGTTTTATCTTTGGTTGGAGTCGGACTCTACTTATATCGTTCGTCTTCTCCAAGATTGCTCTTTGCTTGTCCCTTGGCGTTTTATGGCCTCTTGGAAAAGGATTCTTGCGCTCCTTAATAATTTTCACCTCTATGTTTCTCATATTTATCGTGAAGGTAACGAGGTGGCGGATATTTTGGCTGCTGATAATATGGTGGAGGGCTGGTGGGCTTTCGAAATTGACACTATCAAGGATGCGGTGCGTTTGGATATGTCTTCACATAGCCACATCCGCATGGTTCTCCACTAAGTCCTCCCATTGTGCTCTGGTTTGCTTTGGACAATCGGTCCTTGCTTCTTGTTTTCAAGAGGTTTTCTTGTTTGGCCTTTAATCAAACGGTTGGTGGGCGTGCCAAGCAGAGGTTGCTCGGTTTTTCTGTCAAACAGTTGGTGGGGGTCCTTGGCGGGGCGTTTCAGCTGCACCACAGGGGCTGGAGTAATCAGGTCGTGAGGCACCTCGGGTGGTGGTTTTATAGGAGTTCTGGGGCTACTAAGGATAAGAGGTTTTTCAGGCACTACTCCGGTGCTTTTCACAGTTTTTGGGTGAGCTCAAAACTGGGTCCGGAGGTGTGGTGTCTGTGTGATAGCTCTGCGGTTAAAGACTTTGCTTACCGGCATCGAGTTTCTCGAACCGACAAGTTCTGGTCGTTGATATGTCGTGTTCGGCTCCAAGAGGAGCTTTTGTACTTGCCTTCGAGATTTTGCTCTTGGTTCTTCAGATTTTCTTCTTCCTGAATTTTTTGTAACACCGCTGGTGGGAGGACTAAGCTGCCTTCAGGGCTTTCGGTCGAACAATTGGTGGGGGCTCTTGGCGTGGCAGTTCGGCTGCACCACAAGGGCTGGAGTGTTCAGGTAGGGAAGCGCCTCGGGTGGTGGTTTTGGGTCGCTAAGATTAAGAGGTTTTTCGGGCATTCTCCCGGTACTTTTTACAGTTTTTGGGTGAGCTCAAAACTGGGTCCGGATGTGTGGTGCCTTTGTGGTAGCTCTGCGGTTAGTTCTTTTGCTTACCGGCATCGAGATTTTCGAACCGACAAGCTCTGGTCGTTGATATGTCGTGTTCGGCTCCGTGAGGAGCTTTTGCATCATCCCTTTGGCTGTTGCTCCTGGTGTTCTAATTTTTATTCTTCTGGGAACCTTCGTATTTCTGCTGGTGGTAGTACTTGGTTGCATCTCTTTGTTCTTGGTTGCTCTTCTCCTTTAGGACTTTTGGTCGAACAGTTAGTGGGCGTGAATGGTGTTACTGCCCCTTCGCACTACAGGGTCTGTTTCTATCTTCTTCAAGAACCTCTTTGGCGTCATTTTGCTTGGTTTTGGCTGCTCTTTTTAGATGTCATCTTTCGTTCTTTGTTTTTCTTATCCGTTTTTTCGGTTAATGAGCCAGGGTTATTTAGGGACGATGGTTCGGCCGGAGTTTCTGAAATAATCCCAACTCAGCTCGTTAATAGGGTTTCTTAGACGAGTACTCTTTTTCCTAACTAAGGCTTTTCCCTCCCGGGTTTTCCTTAGTTAGGTTTTAATGAAGCTCGGCCCTTAGTCTGCTTCTTGTGCTTTCAAGGGTTTTTTGGTTTTTCGTTTCAATAAAATTTTATTTTAATAATTATTGACAACACGGATTTTTTAAACTTCGAGTACATAAAAAAAATTCATATTACGCACAGACAGAGAATTTTCACATACTTTTCAGGTCATTTTAGATTTTGTATTTATGAAAGATCGAGCCATTTTAGATTTTTTAAAATTCAGGTCATTTTTACGGATCTTCATAATTCAAATTATTTTTGTATTTTTTTAAGTTCAGACCATTTTTACAAATTTTCAAAATTCAAATTATTTTTGTATTTTTTTTAAAATTCGTGTTAATTTTACAAATGACTTTAAAGTTTGGCTATTTTTACAAATGATTTCAAAGTTCATGTGTCGCAGCCCGATTTTGCTAAGGATAGCTAAACCGAGAAATCCACGATTAGAGATGTGATTAAAGAAACGGGGAAGAAAGGGGCGTCATAGGCACTTAAATTTAAAAGAAATAAATAAATAATATCCAAAGAAGCATTAAACGAAATCTAATAGAAGTCGAAAAGGTACATATATAATTTAACCTTCAAAATATAAGTTATACAGGTTCTCAAAGTGACCCGACATCTCAAAGACTTATTGTTTTATAATATAAGGAAACATCAAAGTTTTGCAGCGGAATACATAACTAGTTATATGTATGAAGACATATACTAGATAGGTGAACTTATTATTTATTAACCCAGAGATATTCCGCTCAGCACAGCTCCATCACCTCATCAGCTCAACCTGTACATTTAGAAATACATGCAGGGCTGAGTATAAAAGCACTCAGTGAAAACATGCCGGAAACATTTCATGCTTATAGAGCTATATATATTGTCATTGCCATTTCATGTGCATAATACAAGGAATTTGTTTGAAAGCCCTGTATTAGCTAAACTCATTTTCATTTCATCAAAGTTGTCTGCGCAGAGTTTTCTCATCAAGTAAGTATCATATCTGTTATAACATCAAGTACTGAGAGGGAGGCCTCCCTCTGCAGCACTGTGATCGGCCAACCTGAAAGATGACTCAAGACCACCTCAGTGTACACAAATCCTTACTAGTATCTACACTAGCATAGGACCGAATTCTTCATCTCAAGCAGATAGATAACATACCAAAACATCAAATATTTGGCAATGCAATAACTTCAAAATATATTTGCAGTTCAATCATTGTAAAGAAAGTAAATGCATAAAAGCGTAAACATCTTGATTTTAGTGTAAGAAAGCCCACCTCGTTGCGTCCTTATGTTAGTAGGCACGCGTCCCCTCCTTCCCTTGGACCGTTACTTCCCAAATTGACCTTCATTAAATGAAGAATCGGTGAGCCGAGAAGAAAAGGTCGGTTAAGAAAGGAGAGATTTATTCTAATCGATTAACCTCTTATAAACCTTATTAGAACCTTAGCATCAATCATAACCCGTATACGTACCCATTATTAAAACATTCTTAGTTACTACAACTCCTCGTCATAGTAGAATTAATTAATTATAACCGCCTTAGGTTATAATTATTAACTCCATCTAAAATCTAAAATAAAAGAACTACTCCTAAAGCAAAACAATCCGCTTCTTTAGGTGATCAGTTTGCACTTGGTTTGAATTAAGTAACGAGAGAGGTACCATTAAAAAGGTAGTCAAGTCAGGGTTCGGTAGGAATTAACGGTTCTTCAATCAGACGACTACACAAAAAGTTATAACAGTTCTTTGACGATGTGTCAAAAACTGTCAACTCGAAATACCAATCAATCACATGACCTTCTATCACATCACTACCATTTAGGCTCGAAACCATTTGTTCGAGCATCAAACACCAACACGTATGTGCGTAAATCATAACTCTCACAACTCACACCATTTAATCATATTGTATCATCCATCAAAACAAATATGATCAAGTTGTTATCTAGTAAGTTTTGCTGTTTTTGTGTCATCTTTAAAAATTCATAACAACCAACTCAATCATCATAAACTCTCATACCAAGTGATTTCAAAAACTTCATGAAGTGTAGTTCACTCTAAAAATGGTAGTTAACCAAAAAGGTTAAAGGTTTTTGGAGATATTGCTCTTTTAGTGCAGGGCTGTCAAAGATTGACAGTTTTTGCCAATTTTGTTTAGGCCATTAGAAACCAAGGCAAACCTTAATAAAATTTCATCAAATTTAATCAGCCAATACTAAAGGTATCCTTGAAGATTGGTAAAACTTTCACAAGAGAAATCGTTCATATGATCTGCCAAATAAACAATGAAACTTATACACTTTTACTGTTGGAAAAATATGACAGCAGAACAGGGAATTTTTGAAATAATAAACTGCTCTGTTTCAGAGGTCATAAAAATCGAAATCTTATGTTTTTAGAAAGGTAGTGGAGTCTAGTTTCGTTTAAAAAAAACGGTGATGCAAAATGCTTCATGGATTAATAGATATAAACGTTTTTGTGAAGTCTACCAACAGTTGACAGATTCTGTCAAAGATTTTTCAAAATATCTTTAAAATAGCAAACATCATCCAAAAGACATGAACTTTTACGGAGACGAAATAAACATATCATAGATAAACATACTAAAATTTCAAAGCCATCAAGCATTGAAAACTCATCGAAACATAAGCTTGAAACTGCTGTAAAATTTTGACAGAATTCCAGTTTTAATTTCGTTCAACAATTATCATCCATAAAATGTAAATCAATTAACATGCTTCTAGTATATAAACACTCATAAACTGAATCAATTCCATCAAACAAAATTCGAAATACAAGCTTGAAGAGAATGTATAATCTGCCCCCTTTAAACAACAGCCCTAGGTTTTGAATCAATTGAATCTCCTCTACAAAACATGCTTATAAAATCGTAGGGAACAACATACTTGAAAATCAAAATGATCTAGACTCGAAACTGAAAAAAAAAAAAATCAGAAATTGGAGTTGAGACATCTTGAATTCGCAGTCTCCAAATCGATGTGAGAATGGGAGCCAACCTTAATTCAAACTCGAAAACGAAATCGAACTGAAACTAGGGCTTGAATTTCGGACTTGAAGCTTCACGCTGATACTCCCATGGCTTCTGTTCTTAAGTGCGTACGAGAGAGAGAAATATGGGAGAGAGAGAAGGCAGAGGCGTGATTAAAATATACACTCACACACACACACACAAACACATACATGTGCGTGTGTGTGTATGAGTGTTTTTTTTTTTTTTTTTAATTTGTTACAACCAAAGAAAGGAAAAAACTCACTCACACTCTAGCTCCTAGGGTGACTCGAACCCCCGACCTATTGATTGGAGGAGAAGCGTCTTACCAGCAGAGGCGTGATTAAGAATGATGAAAACAAATATCTAACTCTATTTTTCTTTTCCCTTTTCTTTTACTCCCTTTTTTTCTTTAAACATCTAAATATCTACTAATTAAACAAACTAATCCCTAGATTAAAACAACATAAAAATCGTCCATTCCCTTTTTCCTTTTTTCCTCTTTTAATAAATAAAACTAATTAGATTAATAAGCTATTTTCATAACTTACTAATTAAATACGATTCGTTCCTTCATTAAATCGAACCAAAGTCGATTAAGAAATATTCTAATCCATCCTCTTCAAATCTATAATCTTAAAGAAATCCAACAATTAGTAATTATCAAATAGCTTCCAGAATAAATAAATAAATGATGCAAAAATACTAATTAATCATCTTATACTCTTAATCACTGAATTGAAACTCAGGGTATTACATCATGTCATTTTTTGTATTTTTTAAAGTTCAGGCCATTTTTACAAATGACTTTAAAATTCAGGCCATTTTTCTGTATTTTTAAAGTTCGGGTCATTTTTACAAATTAATTCAAAGTTCAGATTATTTTTTCATATTTTTTAAAGTTCTGGCCATATTT
Source organism: Salvia miltiorrhiza (assembly GCF_028751815.1). Lineage (NCBI taxonomy): Eukaryota > Viridiplantae > Streptophyta > Magnoliopsida > Lamiales > Lamiaceae > Salvia > Salvia miltiorrhiza. The sequence continues at coordinate 28,337,893 of NC_080392.1, read as the reverse complement.
ACAAATAACTCAAAAATTCAGGCCATAAACTACAATTAACCCTTAATTGTACCCATGTATTAATTATAAACAATCATATCAAAATACCCTTTTATTTATTTTATTTTAAAATTTATTCTGAAAAAAAAAACTCCCCACCCCCGATTTCCCGTATCCTCTCCCCCACCCAGTTCTCAGTCTCCATTTGCTACGCAAGACCTTGCGCCGCCGTCTATGTATCGCCACCTCCGACATCCACATGCATCAATTTTATCGTCGTCGTTGTCGTTCTCGTTACCTATCGTCCGCATCATCAATTTCTACATCAATCGCTGAAAACCTCTTCAAAGTCAAAGTTATCGAGCTCAAAGCGGCGGCACAGAAGTAATTTCCTATACTAGCAGAGAAAAAGAAAATTGATGGAGGTGGAATGAGATGAGAGGCTGCGGGATGAAAAATACTTGCAAAGAAAAATGAAATTGATGAAGGTGGGATGAGAGTAGGGGCCGCGGGGTGAAAATTGGGGAATGGAGAAAAAAAAAACTGGTGGAGGTGAGATGGGGGGATGGGCCGTGGGGTGGGAAATTGGGAAGGGAAGCAGGAAATTTGTGGTGGTGGGATGGGGAAAGTGGCTGACAAGGTGGGGAAATTGGGGGAATGGCGGAGCAGTGTGTAGGTACAGGAAGGGTGGGCGGGTTATTTACTGAAAAATTGATTACAGCATCAACAACCCTTCACTCATAGTGGCTGTCCCCACTTCTATTGTACCCAGTCCAGCAATGGTATTGCACCCGCAGGGACTCAATAGATTTTAATTTCATTTTCTCTTTACTTTTATTCTTTTTTCAATTTAAATTAAACAACTTCAATTTTAACAACATAAAATTCATTCAATTAAAAATCCAAACATTACAAATAAAAAAAAAACAACAAATATTTAAAACATCCAATTTTTGAAAAATTTAAGCGGCCAATAGCATCCGGACGTTGTTGGAAGTAAGGATCGACTTCTAGCGCATTGACAATGCATAGAAACAACTCCCGGCTCATGCGAAATCGACGGCGAAAGAATTGTGGCCCATAAATAGGATCGACAGAAAAATAATCGCGATGGAAGCGCTCGGCTCCACCTTCACGGTCACGACGAACCACTATCCGCTTCTTCCTCGGGCGTGGTGGAGGTGGATCGAAACGATATGAACTTGCCACTGTCATAAAATTCACAGCACATCTCATAAAAAATAAATCGGGGGCTTGAGTAGGATCGGGAAGAGGAGGAAGTTGTGCGGGATCAACATGAACTTCTTCGTCGGATGAAGAATTTGAGGAAGAATAATTGTTGGAAGAATTGGTGGATGAAGACATTTTCTTTAAGAATTGAAGAGAAAATGAGTAGTTTGATATAGTGTTTGTGATTGAGGAAGGGAATATGTGATTATATATAGGCGAAAAAGAAACAAAAAAATATTAAAATTGGCCAAATTCGACCGTTGAGAAGGCAACGATCATTTGACTGTTTAATTTTTTTTTATCCGTTTAATTTTTTTTTTAATTACGGAAATGGGGCGCGTGTAGCACACCCATCCCCTTCGCTCCACCTTCGCAGCAGGAGCGTTCCATCGCTCCACCTCCATTGCACCCGGGTGCGACATCGGTTGCGGGTGCGATAGATCGGGATCGATCCCGGCTTCGCACCCGCCGATGTTGATGCTCTTAGATTTAATATTTTTTATTTTTATGGTTAATATTAACTTCTTGTTAATCAAAATGGTTATTTTGAAGTATTAACACTTTTGTTTACCGTTGCCCCAAACAATTATTTCCTTTTTTTTCTCTATATATATTACTTCTTCCCCACTTCATTTTTCACATCCAATACAACAATCTTTTCTTTCAATATCGGGGACGGGTCAAAAGGCTATCCAATATTGAAAAGAAATCACTCAGTGATTCAACGCTAATAAACCTGAGGAAGCTCCTGTTTGTGAGAACATGCATGTCAAATCCCACTTTCAATGAGTCCAAAAGGACGTTAAAGTGTGGGAAGCGATCTACGATAAATGCAAAGCTGATCGGGATAACAGAATGAGTGATGAGAAAGAAATCTACGAGGCCAACAATGTAGCCCAATTCAAGCATTTCAAAGCTTGGATGATCTTGTGTGAATGTCAGCGATTCGCATCTCAGGGCGAGGATGCACACTTCTCCAAGAAGTCAAAGGGCTCCTAAGGGTAGACCACAATAATATCTTTGGAGCCAAGTATCACGACGAGGCCCCAAGGCCAGAAAGCGACAAAGCGTGATAAAGTGATGCAGCCCAAGGTTCGTGGTCAATGAGAATGAAGAAGCCAATAGGAGATGGTGGAGTTGGCGCGTTGGATAGTCCACATTTACGTTTGTTTTTTATTTATTTGCATTTGGGCTGAAGTTGGAAGGCTTTATTTATTTTATTTTCAGCATTGTTATTTTATAGCCCAATAGTTTAGTTTTTATGTTATTTTTAAAAATTAGGAAATAATGTCCTTGTTTGGCTTATTAGGGCTTTATTTAAAGTTGTTTCCTTATTATACTAGGTTTAGTTTTTGTCTATATATAAGGCTTTATGTGTTGGCCGAAAAATTAGCCTACTTTTTATCACACTTGTGAGTTTTATTTCTCTCTTGAGAGTTTTCGAATTCTTCTTGATTTTTTCCAAGTCGAATTCAATTATCGACGTAACGGCGAGTTAACCAACCCTCGTCGGGTGTCATTCATCGTTCCCGAGTTGCTGCATCAATATCACGTTGGGGTGTAGGGATTCTATTCGCCTATATCATTCAGTGGGTTAGATTAAGAGGTTCTGCAATTTCCATCTATGGTTCGTTCGTTCGTTTCAAAGTCTTTTGTTTGCGTGTTCGATTGAACGGTCTGGCAAGGATCGTATCAAAATGGGGTTAAATGGTCGACGAATTTCAAACATTTTAATTTTTTTATTCAAGCGCGTGTGATTTATGCCTAATTGTTCATTTTTTGGGGGATTATTGATGTGTTGAAATGGAGGAAATTTTTATACTTAGGAAAATTGAAAGCAAGAAATGAGAGAAAAGAGGCGAGTGCACGCGCCCAACGGTCGAGGCCTTCAGAGCCAGCGCCCGCCCGAGCCTTCAAGCCCAGCGGTCGAGGGCTCCTTCAACCCATCGCCCGCTCATCTTACCCCAATGACCAAGGGCCTTCAAACCCAGCGCCCGAGCTTCAACCGCAGCGCCCGAGGATCTCTCTCGCTCAGCGGTCGAGCTCTACACCCAGCGACTGCTGGGTCTTCATCTCCGTTTCCGCGGATCATTTCCAGCGGGCGAGTGCTTTTCAAGCCCGCGTCCGAACCACAAGTCTAGCGGCCAAGCTCTCTCTCACGCCCCAGGAATTGTTTTAATCGTGTGTTCTGTTTTAAGAGCTGAGAAGAAGAAGCGTATTTTAATTTGGAGACTATTTAAGAGCTGGACTGCTCATTTTGGTACTTCCTTGGGTGAATTCAGGGAGGATGTCAAAGGTCGTCTTCACACGATTACTAGTGATGCTTTGTTTTTGTCCGGCATGGTTGATGAGACACAAACACAGATTACTGCTATGATAGGGCGCGTGGATAGAATTGAGCAGCAAGTCACGCCACTATCGGGACAGTTTCAAGAGATGTTTGGGCAGCTTAACACAGTTCATGAAACTGTTGATGATATGCGAGAGTATACTTCTTCTTGGGATGGTCATATGGCCTCTCTTCACACTCAGATTGGCAACACTGATGCTCATGTTCGTGCACTGCAAGTTCAATGAGATGTTTGGACTCTCCACGACCACCCACCACCTCACCGACCACCTACACATCCACCAGAGTGACTCATGATTTTTCACGACGGTTTGTTTGTACATATTTTCCTTTATTAGGATTTTATATTTTCTTATCTCTGGTTGGTTGTTTTCACTTGTTTTCTAGTGCTCTATGTTGTGGTGGCAGATTAATGTTGATGGGATGCATGAGCAGTGTTTCTTCTCATCTTTGGATTTGCTCAGGGAAGTTTTTTTTTTCTCTCTCTCTCTATCTTTTGCCCTGAGGACATAGCATTTATTTTTGGTGGGGAGGAGGATGTCTTATTTATATGGCATGCTTGTTACGTTGTTGTTGGGCGAATGGTCCCTTTGTGTTTGCATGTTTTTGATTGGGCAAATGGTCCCCTTACATTTGGCTTGACTCTTGGATGCATGCTAATTGGTATGAATTTATGAAAGTGATGGTTTTCGATGTGAGTTTCGGGTTAGTGCTGATTGGCGGTTGTTCTGGTTTTTCTTTTTATGTGTGTTTCTTGTTGGTGTAATGAACGATGAGTTTTGTTGCAACACATTTGTAAGCAATTAAGATGTGATTTGTCCGGTAGATGCTAGAAGGAGTGTTGTCAGTGCGATTGCCTACGATCGTTTCTTTATGTGTGAAGTTGTATTAATTCTGATTACTTGACAGCTCTAAGTCTCTGCTCCTCTAGTATTTCTATGAGCATGGAAAACCACATGACAAGACATTGGATTACCTCCAAAAGGTTTTATCTCATGAACTGTGGCTTTAACTGTTGAAAAATAAAAGAATAACTTCTAAGAGAAGACAAGTTGTGAAAAGAAAACTGTTGTAACATGAGATATTGATTATAAAGGCGATCACATTAGGAAATTCACTTCTAGCAGAGAATTGGGTCTGACTGAATAATTTGTATTACAGTTGTGTTGCTTCTTAAACTATAAGTTACTTGGATCACTTGAGAGATATGTGTTTATTGAAATTTTTTGAATTGGCTTGTTGAAGGTTTTGGTTGAAAATAAGCGTCGTTGAACTATCTCTTTATTGGATTCATACTGATTTTGCTTGAGGACAAGCAAAAGGCTAAGTGTGGGGGGTTGATTTATGCCTAATTTTTCATATTTTGGGGGATTATTGATGATAATTTGAACTTATATTTTGATGGTATTAAGATTTTTACGAGGAGTGCATTAGTTTTTGCAGGAGAGTGTTGAAATGGAGGAAATTTTTATATTTAAGAAAATTGAAACCAAGAAATGAGAGAAAAGGGGCGAGTGCACGCGCCCACGTGCTCTCGCCCATCGGTCGAGGCCTTCAGAGCCAGCGCCCGCCCGAGCCTTCAAGCCCAGCGGTCGAGGGCTCCTTCAACCCATCGCCCGCTCATCTTACCCCAGCGGCCGAGGGCCTTCAAACCCAGCGCCTGAGCTTCAACCCCAGCGGTCGAGCTCTACACCCAGCGACCGCTGGGTCTTTATCGCCGCAGGCACGGATCATTTCGAACGGGCGAGTGCTTTTCAAGCCCGCGTCCGAACCACAAGTCCAGCGGCCAAGCTCTCTCTCACGCCCCAGGAATTGTTTTAAGAGCTGAGAAGAAGAAACATGTTTTAATTTTGAGACTATTTAAGAGCTGCTCTTTTTGACCTACCACTTCCGCCCACGTTCTGGCACCAAAAACATTCTCTAGGGTTTCAGTTTCTTTAAGTTTTTCAAGTATTCTGTTCTAGGTAGAATTCATTTTCAGTCTTGAATTTCATTTTCCTTGAAGTTGTAGCGGTGACGTGTGGATTCTATTCTCTCAACGTTTATTGGTATTTCGTATTTTCCTTTTATTTGAATTTGATTGAAGTATATCACGCTTTTCAATATGTTATTTCCTTATGTCATTCTAGATCGGTAGATTTATTTTTCAGTATTTTCAATTCGATAGCTTTTTATTCAGTAATTTATTTTAGTAGGTTGTTAATTAATTATCATTTAATTATTGCCTAGGGTTAATATTTATTTTCTGTATCGGTACTTGTGTTTTTTTTATTTCTGCGTTGTGATTTCTAAAATTAGATTTATTTTCAGTTATTTAGTTAAGCACATTAGGAATTTAGGATAATAGAACAAGCAAACAAAATTAATTAGAGTGTTAGGTTTTACTGTTTTCTATGTGTGACATGATTGAATGCCCTGCTAAATCTTCCTTGATGGTGAAGTATAATTGAACGGGTATGGATTTTCTCGATGGATTATTGTAGAACTATGAATTATACCTAGTGTCGCTTGAGAATCGAGAGAAGAAAGTAAAGTTGGTCGCACAAAATTCCGATTGCTGCAGTATTATAAGTGAAGATAACGTAAGTTTACAAGGTACACGTTGGTAGCTATTTATAGATTACACGTAAAGGGTAAAATGGTAACTTCATTGCTGGAGCATGCGTCTTGCGTGGTCAGGGGCATAATAGTAAAATTGCCCTCAGGCGGGAGATTTTTCCGCTCTTCCGGTGATTCCTCTGGCGAAGACTGTTGCTCTGGCGAGAATGGCTTCTCTGGTGTAGGCCGTTCCTCTGATAAGGCCCATCCCTCTGACTTCACTGCGGGAGCCCGTTTCTCTGATGAAGTCTGCTCCTCTGGCTTATATCATTTCTCTGCTCTGCACATATTACTCCTCATCACTTGAGAGATGACTTGGGTTAGCTTACTGCACTAGGATGACCTCGTACGATTGCGATTCAATTCAATAGGTGTTTTAAGTTGAGTCGGCGTGCCAACATGCACCCGATTTTAAAGCTTCCGTGCCCGACACCATCCATAAACCCGAGCACGAGTTGTGCGGGCACACCAACGCTAAGCAGTGTGTCGGCTCAGTCCGGCATGCTCCCCTCTCCGCTCGCTGGAGATGCTCTCGTGGCGACGACGGTGATTGTACACCGTCAGTCCATACGGTAGAGTGAGACAGAAGCATGGCTATATCAGTTGGTGCGTCGTTAAGCTGCTGCTACGGGCTGGATGCGTGAAAAGAGAGGGATGGGGAGAGTGGTGTCGACAGTGGTGACTGCTCTACTACTTGCCAGAGTTCAGAGGAAAGGAGAGGGTCTTCGGTTGACGGTGGCCTTGATGCTGCTGTCTGATTGAGAATGCGGGACGCACGACGACGGCGAGAAGCCACTGTTGTTGTTGGAGAATGAGGAGATGAGGGAGACGAGAAAAAAAATGAAACAAATGATCTGCAAAATCCCATAAATCTAATCAAACAATACTATTTATCAAGAATAGATACCTCCAGCAGCAGTTCTTTCTGACCATATCCGTTCGTCGTTGGAAGACGAAGCAGGCGTTCTCGTTTCTCGAACGAGTTCGAATCTCCAAAAAATTATAATCTTCTATAATAGAAAAGTTTATAATCTGACCACAAATGTTTCCATAAATTCGAATCTTCATTTGAACAAAAAGGGAGGAATTGACGGGATTTGAGTCTGATGGAAATTATAGAAGAATTTGTTTTAGACGAATTTGAACTTTTCGAATAATAAACAATATTTTATAGGGGTGAGCAAAATCGGACCAAAACCGACGGACCGGATCGAACCGATCGATTTTTTCAGTCCGGGTCGGTTTTGGTCCATGTATTGGTCCGGTCCGATCCTATTTTCTTGGACCAAAAATATTTTGGTTCGGTCCCGATCCTGGGGAGGCCAAAACCGACGAAATCCGGATCGAACCGAATATATATATATTTTAAATATATACTCCCTCCGTCCCATTATTCATGGCTCAAAACTTTTCGACACGGGTATTTAGGAGAGTTAAAGTAGTTGTAAAAGTTGTAGGGACCACAAGATTAAGCTATTTTTTTCTATTCTTTTAATCCTTAACCCATTTCCTTAATAAAGTGAATTTAAACAATAAAATAAACATGGAAAGTTGAAATGCCTTAAAACTGAAATGCCTTAAACTGAAATTAAAAAGGCGGCAGTACAGAATGAAAAAGTGGCGCCAGAATAGAAGAATTTTAAGCAACACACATTTCATAAATGAGCCCAAAAAAAGGCGGCAGTACATTTGTTTCTCTTTAAATAGAGAGGGCTGCTCTCATTTCATTCTATCGCCCAACACTTACAATAAAAAAAAAAGAAAATGAGGAGGAAAGATTTGACAAGTGAAGAAAGGGCTGCTCTCATTCAATTCTTGATCATTGAAAGCAAGAATGGCAAGCCACCACGAGGCAAAATGAAGGCTGCCGAACTCAAGTTCGGCATCTCTCGGCGAACCGTGTGTCGTCTTTGGGCTGAGGCAAAGCAAAAACAGATCAACGGTCAGTTTATAAGTTCACAAAGTAGAAAAATTTGTAGACCAAGGAAAAAAAGAGTACAAATTGATCTAGAGTTAATTGCAAGCATTGAGTTATCTAAAAGATCAACCATACGAAGATTGGCTAGCGGAATAAACTGCAGCAAGAGTACCGTAGGTAGGTGGATAGATCAGGGGCTGATCAAGGCTCATACAAGTGTTATAAAACCTGACCTAACAGCCCCAAATAAGCTGTTACGGTTGAGGTTTTGCTTAGACAATATTGAGTATGACAGGCTGCAAGATAAATTGAAGTTCAAGAGCATGTACAACACTATCCATATCGATGAAAAGTGGTTCTACATCACCAAGGCTTCTCACAGATTCTATTTAACTCCAGCAGAGGCTGAGCCACATAGAAGTTGCAAGAGTAAAAAGTTCATAAAAAAGGTGATGTTCGTGTGTGCGGTGTGTCGACCAATATTTGGTGATGATGGGAGTGTTCTTTTTTACGGGAAGATAGGAATCTTCCCTTTAACAGAAATGGTACCAGCAAAGAGGTCAAGCAAGAATAGAGCAGCAGGGACACTTGAGCAAAAGCCAATTAAGAGCATAACACAACAAGTAATGAGAGAGTGTTTCATCAAGCAGGTATTCTGGAACAGAACTCTTAGTGTATGAATTCTGCATTTATGATGAATGTAACAGAATAGGGGGATGCATGAGTTCTGCATTTATGATGAATGGAACAGAAACAAGTGATTTAATGTATGAATTCTGCATTTAAGTCACTTGCACAGAATATTCTGCATTTAATGGATGAAGACTGCATTTAAGACAACAGCATATATATTCTGCATTTAATGGATGAATATTCTGCATTTAATGTATGAAACAGCTTGTTCCAGCCATTAAAGCCAAGTGGCCTTCATTTGCAAGCAAGATTATCTTTATTCAACAAGATAATGCTAGGCCACATATCAAGAATGAGGACATAGAGTTCAGAGACTGTGCAACAGCAGATGGTTTTGACATCAACATCATACATCAGCCTCCAAACTCCCCTGACAATAATATAAATGACCTTGGATGGTTTAGGGCTATTCAAAGCCTGCAAACAGAGAGTGTTTGCTTTGATGTGGATAGCCTAGTAAATGCAGTGGTTTCTTCCTTTAATGAGCTTGCACCAATGACATTGAATAAGGTTTTCCTAAGTTTGCAGGGTTGCATGATAGAGATCATGAAGGTTAAGGGGCAGAACTGCTACAAACTTCCACACATGAAGAAGGATGCACTATTAAGACAACAACTTCTTCCTCAATGTTTGGAAGTTCCAACAGACCTGGTGAAAGAGACCATAGCCTATCTACGGGAAAAAGGGGAAGTGGAAGGCATTGAAGAGCTCGAACATCGTTTAGGTATTCACCAAGCAACAGTTGAAGGCATTGAACAACAATTCAATGCCTTAATGTTGCTTGAATAGTGCATATGCAGATGGTTTTTTGTTTTTTGTAAATGCCTATATGCATAGTTGAAAGGCAAGAAGTTGTGCATAGTTCAAAACGTTTTTGTTGCTTTTTTAGTGCAACAGCAAATGGTTTTTTGTTTTTGTAAATGCAGTTTACAAACTTTTAAACTTGTAATGCAGATGGCAAGAAGCATATGCATATTTTCAAACTTGTAATGCGGTTTCAGTGTGAATGAACTTAGTTCTTGGGTAGTCACCAACACTACTCTACCTTGTAGAGTAGTAGGGCTGAGCAAAACCAAACCGGAACCGCCAAACCGAACCGAACCGAACCAAACCGGGCGGTTTGGTTCGGTTTTTGTAGTGAAAACGGTGCGGTTTGGTTTGAAAATTTTCAAACCGCCAGTTTTCGATTCGGGTTCGGTTTGGATAAAACGGTGCGGTTTATAAACCGAACCGAACCGAAATTTTTAATAATTTATTATAATATATTTTATAAATAATTAATATTAATAATATTAGAATTTATTTTCAAATTTCAACCCTATTCTCATAATCTCATTTCACTTCAGAGTATCTGCCCTAGCCGCCCGCCTCCCTTTCCCCCCATTCCAATTCTTATTCAAGTCAACGATTTCTAGGGCTCCCTCCGGCCTCCTCCCACTTCCCGTCTGGCCGCCGCAGCGCCACCGCCACCCCACCCCATTCTGGCAGAAGGCGACTGCCATCCCCACCAACAATCGCCGACCCAAGATCCCTGCCGGCGCCGCCTCTTCCTCCAGTAGAGTTCCCCGCCGCTACGCCCGCCCAGGTCCCAACAGTCGCAACTCACGACGTCGCCCAACCATCTCGCGACGCCGTCGCCTAGGCCTGACCGAGCCTCGCCGCCCCACGCCGTCGCCTAGGCCCGCCCGAGCCTCGCCGCCCCACGGTCCGACCGACCCAAGCCTGCCTCGCCGTCGACCCGTCATCCCTGCCTTGCAACCTCGGTCAGTCCCTCTTATAATTTTTGCATTATTTGTTATGTATGGCTGAAGTTACAGTAGACAGTAGGTATTCAAATTTGTTGTGTTACTTGTGTATGGCTGAAGTTACAGTAGACAGTAGGTATTCAAATTTGTTGTGTTACTTGTGTATGGCTGAAGTTATAGTAGACAGTAGGTATTCAAATTTGTTGTGTTACTTGTGTATGGCTGAAATTGGCTTATTTTCATAGATGGCGGACTCAAGTTCTAAAGAAAAGCCATCACAAACGAGTGGACCTGCAGAGCCTCAAGCTGAGACGGGTGAAGCTGAGACGGGTGATGAATCAACAACGAACACAAACAAGGGGACTATGAACAAGCGTTCTGATGTTTGGCCTCACTTCACCATCTTTTATGACGGGCTTAAAAGAAAAGCAAAGTGCAATTATTGTGGTAAGCCTTACATGTCTGAGTCTAAAAAGCATGGCACGTCTACACTAAGGAATCATCTTAATGTTTGTAAGAAGCATCCTGCTAGTGTAGACTTAAAGCAATCCCAATTATCTTTGCAAACAATACATGAAGGGGATGGTTGTGTTGAGGGTAGCCTCACGGCTTGGAGGTTTGATCAAGAGTTTTGTAGAAAGAAATTGGCTTCAATGATAATTAAAGATGAATTGCCCTTTAGGCATGTCGAGGGGGAAGGGTTTATTGAGTTTGTTGCTGCTCTACAGCCAAAATTTAAAATCCCATCACGTTGGACTGTGTCAAGGGATTGCCAACAACTCTTTTTAGATGAAAAATTGAAACTAAGGCAGTTTTTCAAAAAAACAGGTCAAAGTGTGAGTATTACCACTGATACATGGACTTCTCTACAGCATTTGAATTACATGTGCATCACTGCTCACTTTGTTGATAATGAGTGGAAATATCATAAGAAGATAATCAATTTCTGCACAATTGAAAGTCATAGAGGTGAGGAATTGGGTAGACAATTAGATGGTTGTCTTCGTGAATGGGGAATTTCAAGAGTTATTTCAATCACAGTGGATAATGCCTCTTCAAATGATACTTGCATTCAATATTTGAAAGGAAGATTGAGTTCTAGGGGTGCTACATTTGTTAAGGGGAAATATTTGCATATGAGGTGCATTGCTCATGTTATTGCTTTGATTGTGAAAGATGGTTTGAAAGAAGTCAATCCATCAATTGAAAAAGTTAGAGATGCAGTTAAGTTTATTAAACAGTCTCCCGCTAGAATTAAACGGTTCAAAGAATGTTGTGTGGCTGAGAATATTGAATGCAAGAGTATGTTGTGTCTTGATGTGTGCACTAGATGGAATTCCACTTATTTGATGTTGAGTGTTGCATATAATTTTGTTAAAGCTTTTGAGCGCTTTGAGTTGGAAGATCCATATTATCGAGTTGACCTTCCCAATGGTTCCCCAAATAGTGGTGATTGGGCAAATGTTAAAAGAATGATTGATCTTTTGTCCACTTTCTATCATCTTACTATAAGGATTTCGGGGTCTTTGTATGTTACCTCGAATAAGTTTTATGATGAGATTAGTAGGGTGAAGTTGTTGTTGAAAAAGTGGATGACACATAATGAACAAGATGTTGATCAAATGGGTGTCAAAATGATGGCAAAGGCTGAGAAGTATTGGGGAGATCCATTGAAAATGAACAAACTTATATATGTGGCCGTTGTTGTTGATCCAAATTATAAGTTTGAGTTCATTGAATATGCACTTGTTGAGGAGTATGGGGATGAAATTGGCAACAAGATGGCCAAAGGTGTGATGGATTCCATGAAAGAGCTTTTTGATGCTTACAAAGAGAAATATCAATCTCGAGGTGATACATCATCAAGCAATATTCATGAGAATGTTGAATCTTCTACTATCAATGTGGATTCTTTCATTGAAGCGGAGAGCATGGGTGATAGATTCAAAAAACAAAAGATGCAACAAGATGGTTCATCAAGCAAGAAGAGTGAGTTGGATATATACCTTGAAGACAAGAATGATGTGACTACGGAAGAAAAGGCTTCTTTTAATATCCTAAGTTGGTGGAAGAAAAATCAACATAGATATCCTATTCTTTCACACCTTGCTCGAGATGTATTGTCAATGCCAATTTCCACGGTTGCTTCGGAATCCGCCTTTAGCTCCGGAAGTCGAGTGCTTGATCCTTTTAGGAGTTCTTTAGGTGCCGAAACTGTGGAGTGTCTCATATGCACCCAAGATTGGACTAGAAGATCAAGACAACCAATCACAATTGAAGAAGATTTGGAAAGCATTGAAAAACTTGAACAAGGTTAAAATATTTTAAATATTTTGCCCTATTCTTTGATTCTTGATTTCATACTCACTAATTTGTTGTTGGTTTTTACTTTTGTAGGTATGAAGAGTGTTGGCACAAGTGGGGTTGGGACCACAACTTTGGACTCCATGGAAGTAGAGGGGTGAAGATTGAAGATAATGAACAAGAAGACATGTTTATGATTCTTGTTATCTTGCTTATTATGCTATTTATGTTTTGGAATTGTAATTTGATACACTTTGCATTTTATTTTGTTGTGGTCTTGTGGACTTGTAGTTGACAGTTGTGTGTGTGGATTATATTTGTGGCGAACATTAGGTATGCATTTTGTGGACTTTTAAGTATGCATTTTGTTGAATTTATGCATTTTAAGGGCTGCCAAAATATTGTTACCAGGTTTTTGAATAAAAAAAAATGGAACGGTTTTAGGCCAAACCGAACCGAACCGAACCGAAATTTTACGGTTCGGTTTTTTCAAGTAAAACGGTTTGGTTCGGTTTGAAATTTTAGTTGGCGGTTTGGGTTCGGGTTGGGCGAAACGGTTCGGTTTCAACCCAACCCGCCCGAATGCTCACCCCTATAGAGTAGTGGGCATCAGTCCCATGAAATCAGTAACAGCAGATACTACTACACCAACAACAGATACGTACTACACCAACAGCACCACCCACACTCCAAACATCACCACCAAATCAGTAACAACACACCAACATGCTCAAGACACCAACTAAACCAACAACACACAATTCATACTCGTACATCTCATTATTAATCATAGATGCATTTTTTTAAAAAATATGAGCATGTTCTTATCATTTCAGCAATGAAATCACCCATTAAACCCCTAGGTCTCTTGCATACAGCCACAAAATTACATTTTCAAATAGGCACAAATTCACCAAAAACATGGAAGATCTCACCCAAAACAATTCAGGAAGCAGTGTGGCGAGTAGTCGACGGTGGCCTTCGGATGCCGTGAGCCACCACTCGTCGGATTTCCTTCCCAATTCCTCCGTTTTGGCCCCTGTTTCCTCCGATTTAACCCCTGATTTCGCCGCCAAATCTTTCGATTTGGCATCGGATCTAGGGGTTTCCTCGCTCAGAAAAACCGATGCCCATGATTCGTAACAGAGAAGATCAGTATATTGACCTAAATCAGGGGACTGAGTAAATGAGAGAGGTAAGAAGGGGGTTTCATACTTTCTGATCCTTGCGGGACAAGGGCGGCGATAGATCGTAGGTCGGAGCGGAGGGGATGGACTTTCTTCGCACCTAAGCTCTCCTTCATGTTCAACCTCAGATGCACCGAGCCACGACTCCTGGGAGGCCGCCGTCAACGCCTCCGACATGGAGAACGAGAAGTACACAGGCGGTGGAGCGTCGATGAAGCCGAGCGAATCTTCGGTATCGGGGATCCACTCGTCGCTCAGATACTCTTTCCAAGGGAAGGAACGCTTCATCACTGCGATTAAGGGCGGCAATAGAGGTGGTTGAGGGCGGCGCAATTTAGGGTTTCAGCCACATGAGGGCTGCACATATGAGAGAGAAAGAGAGCATAGAGCGGCGGAAGGAATTGAGGAGGAAAGATGTAGATTTAGGGTTTCTAATTTTGCTTTATATAGTTGCCTTAATTAAGTTGTTAATAGTTCCCTAATTATGGCTCAAAAAGGGAATGAGCCAAGTAGCTTGGGACGGCCCAAAAAGGAATACGAGCCATGAATAATGGAACGGAGGGAGTAGTATTTAATATTTTTATTAATATTATTAATATTTTTATTAATATATTAATATTTTTATTAATTTCTAATATTTTTATTAATTTCTAATGTTTTTATTAATATTTTTATTAATTTTAAATATTTTAAAAATGACGGTTTTGGACTGAACCGGACCGAGAACCGATGGCAGTTTCGGTCCGATTTCGGTTCGGTCCTAGGGTTTCAGTTGGTCCGGTTTGGTCCAAAAAATATTAAAAATTCGGTCCTCGGTTTCGTCGATTCGGTCCGGTTCGGTCCGGACCGACTGCTCACCCCTAAGAAATACATTTTTGAACTGATTTGGGCCGTCAAATATGCTCTGTTCAAGGACTAAGATCTATTCTTTATTCTAACTCTTAGGGGCCTTTCTCAATTGAAGCTGACCCTATCTATTTATATATATATATATATATATATATATATATATATATATATGGAGAGGTTCAAGAAAGAACCATAAATAAAAAAAGAACGGAGAACCATTTTCAGCCATTCGATTATCAAGATCTACGGTGGATGTATCATCTTGTTGGATGAATGCAGATCCTGGGTTCGAATCCTGAAGGGAGCAATTTTTTTTTTATTTTTTTTAGTGCATTAATTTTAACAGCGAATGCATTAATTTTTACAGTGAATGCATTAGATTTGATGGTTCTCACGTTCTCACAAATAATGTAGTTCTCTCTAGAACCACACCCTATATATATATATATATAGATAGATAGATAGGGGGAGGGCTAGAATAAAAACACTCTTAAGTGTATAAAATATAAATGATTTTCAGCCTTTAGATCATCAAGATCTACGGTTGATTCGTAACCCTGTTGGATGAATTCGTGGTCTTGAGTTCGAATCCCAAAGATAACAAAAATTTATTTTTCGCAATTCGTAACTCTGTTGGATAAATTCATACGTGTTCTACATAAAATTCGTACATTAAGAAACGTTTATATTTTATACACTTAAGAGTATTTTTATCTAGCCCACCCCACCTATATATATATATATATATATATATATATATATATAGGGTTGGGTTCCGATGGATCCCTATGCTTATAATAGATCCGTAGATCCAAATCTAGACCACACATTTATGACATGTGGCGCATCAAGATGGTGACACGTGGAAACGCATTTCAAGGCAAAATCTGGAGAGGGGTAAAATTGGAATATAATTTTTGAAATTAAAAAAAAATTAGATTTTCTCAAAATAGGTATATTTTAGATGCATAAAGTTTCATACGAAAATGTATAAACTTTCATATCAAAATGTATAAAGTTTCATATAAAAATGCATAAGATTTCACCCCACCCCAACCCCACCCCCCACACCCCTGAACCCCACCCCACCCCCACCCACCCCCTACCCCCCCATCCCCCCAATTTTTTTTTTTAAAAAAAAACTGATTTTCTGACCACTGACCCACCCCTACCCCCCACCCCCCACCACCCCCCCACAAATTTTTTTATTATTATTTTTTTTTCTCAAAAACTGATTTTCTGACCACTGACCCCCCCCATCCCCCCCAAAATTTTTTTTTTGAAAATCAGTTTTAAAAAAAATAATTTGGGGGGGGGGGGTGGGTGGGTGGGGGTGGGGGTGGGCCATCAATCAGAAAATCAGTTTTTGAAAAAAAAAATTTAGGGGTGGGGGGGTGGGTGGGGTGGGGGTGGGGCAGGGGTGGGGTGGCGAAACTACCAGATTTATTAAAATGAAATGCATTTTTTGTATAATTTAATGCATTTTTATGTGAAAACTTTATGCATTTTTGTTTGATTTTATATGCATGTGAAACATGCCTATTTTTGGGGGGTGGTAATGGGGAGGGTTGGGGGTGGTGTGGGTTGGATTGGGGGGTGGTATGGGGTGGGGTGGTGAAAATACCAAAACTGGAAAAATTAAATGCATTTTTCTGTTCAAAGTTATGCATTTCATGTGAAAACTTTATGCATCTTTGTGTGAAACTATATGCATCTAAAATATATCTATTTTGAGAAAATCTAAAAAAATATATATATTTTTTTAATTATTAAATCCAAAAATTACATTCCAATTTTACCCCTCCAGATTTTGCCTTGGAATGCTTGGAAGCTCCTTGCCACGTGTCACCATCTTGATGCGCCACATGTCATAAATGTGTGGTCAAGATTTGGATCTAGGGATCTATTATAAGCATTGGGATCTATATGATCCCATTCCTATATATATATATATATAGGAATTGGTTCAATTGAGAAGCTCAAATATGTTGAGAAGTTGAGAAGCAATGTAATAGATGAACATGTTAGTACATTTTGATGAACATGGTAATTAGACACTATATAAATAAATTCTTTGAACATACCAAATACAACTGACGAACATACGAATCTATTTAATTTGTTAAAAAATACGTCACCGCCAATGATCGAACCCCAGATCAAACTCGTGTTCATAAAAACTAATTGGCATGTTCATCTATTAAATTGCTTCTCAACTTCTCAACACATTTGAGCTTCTCAATATAACCTAACCCTATATAGGAATTGGTTCAGAGAGAGAAGGGTTCAACAGAGAAGCTAAATATTGTGGAGAATACAGAATTCGTAAAATAAAAACGAACAGATCTATAATTTTAACGAACAGATCAATGTACCGCATGAACAACAATTTGCCCCGGGTTCGAATCCTGCTGGTGGCGAGTTTTTCTATATTTTTACTAAATACGTCTGTTCATTACTTATGTTGATCTGTTCGTAAAATATATAGATTTGTTCGTTCTCTCGAAAAAGATAATTCTCTGTTGAACTAAACCCTATATATATATATATATATATATATATATATATATATATACATAAAATAAACGCGCAAGAACGTATCTAAGATCTCATTATAAATAGGGGGTCTCATATATATATATATGGGGAGCGCTCCAATGAGACCCCCTATTTATAATGAGATCTTAGATACGTTCTCGCGCGTTTATTTTATCAATCCTATGACTGATATTGTACCTAGAGGGTGAAATTTTCTCTCTGGGTTCGAATCCTGGAGGGAGCGAAATATTTTAAATTTTGTTATTCATTAGTATATACTGCATTATTCATCAGTATACAATGCCTATACTACCTTGTTCATCAGTATATATGTCTTATTCATTATACTCAGTGTCTCACGAAAAATAGGAAGCCTCACTGGAGCGCGCCCATATATATATATATATATATATATATATATATATATATATATATATATAGAGAGAGAAGGGTTCAACAGAGAAGCTAAATATTGTGGAGAATAGAGAATTCGTAAAATAAAAACGAACATATCTATAATTTTAATGAACAGATCAATGTACCGCATGAACAGCAATTTGCCCCGGGTTCGAATCCTGCTGGTGGGGAGTTTTTCTATATTTTTACTAAATACGTCTGTTCATTAGTTATGTTGATCTGTTCGTAAACTATATAGATTTGTTCATGATGAATAAAAAGATAATTCTATGTTGAACTCAACCATATATATATATATATATATATATATATATATATATATATATATATATATATATCTTCAATGGAGACCACTTCCCTATATAGAGAATAGAGACCAAATCAGAGCTATTGATCTCACCAAAATCAATGAATCAGATTAATCCGAATTCTTCAAGTTTAGAAAATCCCGTAAATTTCTCATTTTTCAATTTTGGGAACCAACGAACATTATTATGAACTTACGAACATACTAATGTTCGTCGATATGTTCGTATAAAAACAAATGAACATACAAATAAATATACTTATGTTTGTAAGTTCATAATAATGTTCGTTGGTTCCCAAAATTGGAAAATGAAGAATTTACGGGATTTCCTAAACTTAAAGAATTGGAATGAATCTGATTCATTGATTTTGGTGAGATCAATGGCTCTAATTTGATCTTCATTCTCTATATAGGGAAGTGGTCTCCATTGAACTCTTCCCTGTATATAATAGAAAGAACAAGTCCTAAGTAGCAAGTAAAAACCATAGCAAATTACTATCTGAGTGTTAAGAGTAAAACTAATTGAAGTATAACACAACTCTCTATGGATACCAAAATAGAAGAGGCTACAAAAGGAGAAGTGGAAAACCTCATAGCATCTCATTTTCCTTTACACTAGCTAATCTGGCATTCTCGCGATCCTGCTTAAAGGTCCAATACAAAGGACTGTAAAACAAGCTGCACAAACCAAAGGGAACTACCATCATGGACAGAAGCCCTCTCGACAATGCCATGGCCTCCCTCGACGAGCCTAAGATAGGGTCGACAGACTTAGAATCATACCCGTATATCTTCTCTGAGAGGATCCCGACAATAGGAGCAGCAAACGACGAGAATGACACTTCAAAGGCACGGTCAAAGGCATAGATCATGGTACGGTGTTTGGGAGGGACGACCTCAGCGAACATTGGGCCGTTGGTAGCTGTGGCACACCAGCTGATGGTAAGGCCCATCAGGAAGAGTGTGGTGGCATATGTATAGTAACTGCTCACTTCCTGGGGAATAACTCTGAGGAGGAAGAGTGAGAACGGGATGCCCATGAAAGAACTGAACTGTGCGCACATAATCCTACCAGAGTAAGGGTACGCACGAGACATTCTATCTGCTATTACTCCACCGAAGAATGACCCAAGTGCGCATCCAGCAGCAAACAGACCGACCAAGGTTGCTGCGCTGTTGTGGTCGAAACCTGCAGCTCGGTAGAGTGAAATTCAGGTGCAGTGAGTGAAACTTATTTATCAACAACTGAGGTCCATATCGGTTCCCACTCCATAAAACAAAATTTACATTTTCTCTAGGGTCAATGTCTGGGTGATATATTGTAAGGTTAATCATGTTTTGTGTCTCTAACTTTTAGCGGTTTCCATAAAATGTCTCCGACTAACATTTTCTAATCATAAACTCTCAACATTTTGGAAAAGTTTGATTTATGTCCTGTATTACAGAATCAAGCAATGGAATGATAAATCAACTCACCCACTAAAGACGTTTCACAAAAAGAAAGAAGTTAAGAAGAGAGAACGCATAACTCAGAAAAAGAGAACTCAGGAAGAGAGCAGAACTCTCTCTTTTTAGGTGGAACTTTTAATTTATTTTTATTTTCCTATTGTGAAACATCATTTATTGGGTGAGAGGTGGAAAAAAAAAATCTACCTAAGAATCAAGCGACCTGACACAACATTTTATTGTTGAATTCTGTAAAGTGGGGCATAAATCAAAACTTTTCCAAAAATTTAACCCATTTTTATAGGAACTTCTGTACCATAAATAAATTTTTTTAATAGAAAAAGTTCGTTGACGATATTTTTCGAAAGACGAAAGTTATTATACAAAACATGATTAACAGTATATTGCGAGGCTCTCATTTGAACTCTTTATTTCTCTAGAAACTCCTAGTAAAACTCAGATTGTGGGAAACATACCAATTAGTTCGAACCACAATGTGATGAAAACGATTGCTGTCCAAGGCACTGAACCAACAAGACCTTGTAATACAATGAATTGAAAGGTTGGAACTTTCATTATGGTTTTCATGGCTGACCACGACTCCAACCATATCGCTGTTGAACTTGTACTTTTACTTTCCATCAAACTTTCCCTGGAACAACATATCAACGAATTAGCAAGAAGGAAAAAATTCGATAACTATCCATCCAACTAAAACCCTTCGGTTGTACCATACCTTGCTTAGAGATATACGATATCTCAGAATAAATAGAGGCCAAACATCAATTATGATGCTAATTTCTACTGAACAACCTATGCAAACATACCTATCAGACATCTTGCTTGTATCATGTATGCTGATATTTCTTTTTGGCTCTACAACAAGCTGATAGACAAGGAATGCAATTAAACAACTCAATGCTCCCATTATCATGAAGGCACATCGCCATCCAGGTATGCCCCATAAATCGTAACCAGCCATAACAGTGGCAATAGCTCCACCTCCTATGCCACCGACTGTGCCAACGAGATTCAGAAAGCCAAATCCAGTGCCTCTTATACCATCCATATAGCTATCCGCAATGAAAGACTGAAGTGCTGGTATCACAATTGCTAGTCCGAAGCCATTTATTGCTCTCCAAAATGCGACTTGAAACAAATACTTGCTTACTCCGACAGCAGCTGTTGATAAGGCCCAGCAGAGAATGCCAATTGTAAGAATTGTCGGTCGGTCATAACTGATAGCCAATATACCTGCCACAGGTGATGCCATTCCCTGGACAAAGTTCCGGATAAACGTGAGATATCCAAGATCTGATGGCCCGACATCAAAAGCTTCACTGACTTCTTTATAAACAGCTGGAAGGAGATTCTCATCAGCACGCTCCATTATCGCAGCCATGTTGATGATAATTAATGAGAGAGAGATCCCAAAAAATGTTCTTGTTCTGTAGTAAATGGACACATAACCCATATCAGATATTGCATCAAAACTCTTTTCATACCGTCCAAATACAATAAGGAAAGTAGTAAGTGTGAATTTTGGCAATCTTATTACTGATATGTGAACAACTACTGAATGCGCAAATATCATATATGAATGTTAAGATCTAAATATACAAATCGGCTAGGGATGTAGATGAGCAAAAGCTATTCAAATCTCAGTTCGAGAAAAGCTCGTTCAAGCTAGTTTAGTGAGTCTCGTTATTCATAAACAAGGCAATTTCTTGAAACTCCGAAAGAGAAAGAAGAGTAAGAAAAACTTTCAAGGGATAATATATCCTCAAACACCCCAAAGCAATGATTATTTAGATTTGTGATTACAGATCCCCATAAATAGTGAATCAAGAGATGAAGTGGTGAAGGAGAGAGAGTTGTGGGTGGAAAGCCATGGATGACGAGGTTTTGAATTAATAAAAGAAAAGTACAGGAAAAGGCTAAAGCCCGGGCATGGGCATTGCCTTGACACCAAGAACACAACCACATAAATAGGGTGGTGATTTGAGTAAATCATGGCAGCCAGGGCCTTAGTTTATATTTTAAAACATCGCCAACCATATTGACCAAGAAACAATGTATACTAGCACACTCTTCAAAGGATCTTGCCAATGGATCCAGAAAGTAACCTTAATCAATAAACAAAATATCAGGACGTTATTATTATGCACCCAGAAAAGACCAAGCTCAGGTTGAACCTTGGACAAGACCTAAGCAAAAGAACAGTGTCCATAGATGTGCTCCAGAGTGAACAAGCTACACCTAAATAACACACACCACTAGGGATCTGAAGGATGTACGGATCTTTCCTTTGGACCACATCATGAGTAGGTAACTGACCAAGTCAACGTACCTAATACCAATCATGAAAATAGATAAGACCTATGTGGGCACCAGCACCTTTGTGGCTTACTAAACTCCTATCAGGGAAGAAGGTCATGGGATGCGAATCTATATTCTGTTGTATATAAAGTTTATGGTAGGACAGAAAGCTTGAAAGCAAAAAGGGTTCACTTAGTTATAGCATTGATTACCAAGAAACGCTTGCACATGTGGCTAAGCTTAACACCATATGGTTCTTATGTAAATTGATGCCAAACTCAACTAGGGATTACATCAATTGGACAAAAAGACACCTTCTAACATGGGGATCAATGAAGATATACATGGCAATTCCTCCAGGACTCAAGCAACCAAGAAGTTTGTAGACTTAAGAAATCCTGTGTGAATTGAAGCAGTCTATGGGATTGAAGCTATCCTCATGGGCCAGGTCCGGAAAATCAATTCAAAAGTAGGGTACTAAAATCCTAAACCCACATATGAATGTTCTCAGCACCCTCTACCAATCCCACATTGATCTCTAATAGATCCAGAAGGGAACTCAGTTCATCCAATTTGGAATCACCCAAGTTACGATAAAAGAGAAAACTATTGGTCAATGAGAGAAATTCAACAAAAGAAACCTAAACCTATTACTGCCTCTCGAACTCCATTTATATAAAGGAGAGCTGGAATAAATCCTATAGCTACAACAGTTAAAGATGCAAGTCTAATTTCCTGTAAAAACTGATTAGTTATTATCTTTAGCTATAGTTTCTTTTATGACAATTTCTTCATTATAGCATATCAATTTGATTTTTCTGAAGTTTAAACACCAACATATATAATATATCATATGTAAATGGTTTAAGTTTAATAACTTAAAAAGTTGTTGTTGCTTTAGTATTGTGATTAAAGTTTAAGCCTTGATTAGTTTTTGTGATTATTTTGTTTCAACATGAAGTACAGGTGATTGATTGTTTTTGAGAGAAAACTAGCATCTGCGTCTTGGCTAATACAGGTTCACTGAGAAATAATTTCTTCAGAATACAATGGACTCCACCAAAGTGACATCAACAGTAATCCACATTGCAGAATGATTAAGGTAAAGGAAGGTTGTGCTTTCTGCCTACTGTGTGGATTAGTTTTAGAGAATAAATTTCTACAAGGAATAATATATTGCATTGTAGATTGCAATCAGTAAATTGAGATGTTATTAGTCTGCATGGAATACTATATAGAAGGTATCCTGATTCGTCCATAAAAATGAATATCAGACACTAAAACAAGAGGATAATGAACTGCAAAAACTCAGCAATAAATCGCAAGCTCTATATGAGTTCAGATACTTAAGCATCATCTGGGGTATGTCTTGTTTGGAGAACTTTAGATTTTCAAATAGGGAGATTTGAGTTGGGAGTATTGGTTAATAGTAAGAATGCATGTATATTCCAGGATTGGGGGAGAGAACAATGAATATTGGTGTCGAATCATGCCTGGGAATGTGGATATTGTTGTATAATCTAAATGGCATGATAGAGTGGCGCCGAGTGGTGTCTGGAAGAGTTACACCCGGCGTGGAAAGAAGGCATGCTAGGCAGCAACATCGGATAATTAGGTGTAGTGATTATCTTTTAGTGTAATGTCATTCCGCGCCTAATTATCCGATGTTGCTGCCTTCCTGCCGCGCCGAGTGTAAACCTTCCAGACACCACTCGGCACCACTCTATCATTGCATTTCAGCTGTCTTAATTCAAATGTAAATACAGCAAGTATTGATAAATAACAGTAGATGATTTAGATGGTTTTACCGCAGTTGTTGTGAGTATGAGTTGATTAGAATGTAAAATTGGAGGTAGAGCTTTCTGGAACTGGGAGTTGGATTCCCAGTTTTCATATGAACATGAGTCATAACAACAGTTCGAGTGTGGGACTGCTGACCCCAACCCAAACATCCCCATAAGTATTTGAAATTGAAATTCTAAAATTTGACTACATGTGTACCAAAAAAAGAACTTCCCAGAGATAAGATATATGCGTATTGACTTTCTTAGTATAGATTACCCATATTTAAAATTTAGCATATGAATACATTGCTTCCACTGAATATATCATAACTTTCGACCTCAAACACAGAAGAAACTTAATAACTTAATTAGGACACAAAGGAATGCTAAAACTAGTCCAGAAGAGGAAAAGAGTTCACTCACTTATTCATACTGCCAATCTTCTTCTTTCCCGATCTTAAGAAGCTGCTGCAGACAATAGACAAGCACCGGCGGTAAGAAAGACTTTAGCACAACTATTTCTTGAAGAAGTACAAATGTTCGAAAAGAAAATATGCTTCTTGTATACAACTTACGAGTTGCTGAACATGTGCAGTGATTGATGCAGAGGTCAAAACTCCTGCATTATTTCTAGCCTGAAATTCAAAATTGTGACATCAAGTCATAGATACAGGAAACTAGAAACAAATCAGAGAAAGGAGCAACATCACTGTGGACGAGATGGATAAGCCAAAATCATCATAAAGTGTAAGGTAATGCCCATTGTTACATAACTATCCTACACTCGTAAGCATCCTAGGCATCCTATTAGGTGCCATAATAGCATACATATATGAGATAGTTGATGCTTTGAGTATATAGCTAGCTAAGGTTTTGTATTCTTCAACCCTTGAAGAATTTCAGTTTTACCTACAAACCAATGGTAAATAATTGGTAATTCCTAAAAGAAGATTGAAGAACTTTTTTGGTTTACCTTTGAAACTACTCGGTGTTGATGACTTTCAAGAACGGCTGTAAAACAATAAATAGATGATAAATTAATTTGCACATGATGCTTTTTTAGGACTGGGGATAAGTGGTGCTCTTGAAGCATAATGAAGGTGCTCTTGAAGCATAATGAAGATAAGAGACATCTCGATGGTCAAAGAATTAAAATGACAGGATTAGATTTCAGAATGCTACTCACTTGAAACGTTTGACTTTGAGTAGGAGAAAATTTAATTTAATAATAGCCTGATCAATTAACAGTTACATTCCCTCAAGAAAGAAAAAGTTACATTCGTCACCTCATTAATTGCAAAAACCACTGAATTCAGAGAATATCATCCAGTATAGATTTTTACAACAGATTCCGAAAAATATACGAAGAAAAAGGAAGCCTCACACACGTTTTCAAAATGCTGAGATCAACACAAAAACCACAATATCTAAAGGAGATTATTAGATAGCAGAAATTCGAAGATGTAGGACTTAACATCGAACTTAGCAAGAAACAAGCCCGTAAAGTTTCCAATCGTGCGTCAGGAAAGAACATAACAAATTAACAACTAGGCACTATGTTCCATTAGGTTGCCTCTGAGTTGAGGGATTTGAGATGCAACAAGACTTGAAACCAATCCACCGAATATATAGTGAATTCCAAATCCATACCAATCACTATAGTTCAAAATGAGAAGGATTTGAAATCTAATATAAATCCCAACAATCAACGATTTACTGCTATGGATTTCAATTCTTCAATCAAAATGCAATCTACGTCGCTCTCATATTCCATCGGATACTGCCCGTGGTCAGTTCGACACTCAATTGAGCTCTAGCTCTTAACGATTCCATTATGAAGTAAAATATGGGGTCAGAATCTCAACCTTTCAGAGAAATCATTTCATCTCAACCAGCAGTTGACCAAACGAGTGAAAACTGAAAACTTGGAGGAGATAAGAAGAACCTGAGATCGAGTCAGGAATCTACCTCGACAGCTATTATGGCTGGGATCGGCGGTGCTACGGCGGCGGGCGGCTGAGCGAAGGGGGCTGCGCTTGAATTGTCAACTCAACAGAGTGTAGGAGTTGTGCGTCGAAAACGATACAAAGATACGTTCGAGTATCCAGCCGTTGAGCCAGATAAACCTCCCGCCACGTCAGCGCCCGCCTATATTAATTAAACATAGAATTTTCTCTTTCACTTTCATGGCTCGTGTCACGTCTGCGATTCATGCCAAGTTTTGTGGAATTATTTTTCGTTTTTTCTCATGACTTTTTGGCCCTATTTATCACAGCTCAAAGATATTTATTTCTAGATGTGCACAAATAAAATATTAATTTTACTATTATAAAAATAATAATTAGTATTATTTTTGTAAGAGTTAATATATAAAATTATCCATTTTCATTGTAATAAAGATAAAAAGTATCTATAAAGATAAATAAAATAAAATTTAATAATTTTTTATAGGGTTAATTGCATGTATATCCATAACGTTTTCCTAAAATTGGTTTTTGCTCCAAATCTGAAAAATCGACTTCTAAATTCATAACCTTTCATTTTTGTTTCGATTTTATCCGGTGACCGATTTTCCCCAAATTTTAAGTGACGTGACATCATAAAATGACACTGTGGCACCAAAATTTTCATTGTAGGATGCCGAAAATATAAAATAAAACGACGTCATTTCTAATCTAAAGAAACGATGTCGTTTCTACTCCATTTAACATCCGAAATTCGAATTTATGCCCTTTCTTCGATTAGGGCTTTCAGTTTCTAGGGTTCTTGCACCAATTCGCTCGAATTAGCGTGAATCCTGAGCGAATCGTGGACGATTCGTAACCTTTGTGTTATTGCCATTTAATTTTCGACCAATTAGGTAAGGATTTCAGGTACATTTCAATGTCGTCTATACCCTCTAGTTCATCTTCGAGCTTCAACCATGGAGTTCCCGATCGTGTTCTTTGTTGGCATGAAATTCCAACTGTAATCGACACCTCTCACACTGAAAAGAATCCCGAGAGGCAATTTTATAGTTGTAGTCGTAGAAAGGTATGAATTTAACATGTTTTTGTGCTTGGTTCATATTTTACTGTTTTATTTAACTCTTTTTTTATTTTCTTATTTTGTAATCTGAAAATTTTGGGTTTTGGAGATGGTTGAATCCAGAGCTAAGTATGTACTATAAGATGAGCATGAATAATATGATTCTTCAGAGAGATTAAACTTATGAGGAACTCAAATTTTGCAAGCTTATGGGAGAAATGAAATCTGAAAAGTATGAAGATTTGATGATAATATTTGTGGTGAAGTGTGCAGAGGTGGAAGAGATGAAGATTGTGATGAAGGATCAAGAGATTCAAACTCGAAAACTGGAATAGAAACTTAGGATTACCTACTTCATGTTAGTCTTAGTTTTTGGGTGGTTTTTGGCAATCACCATTTTATCTTAAAGGACAAAGCTTGTACTAGGTTTCCTTGAATGTAAGATATGCAAGCTGTAATGATCTTGTTTTGATGGAATGAAATGCTTTTCAATTTAAATGATGATCAACGAACACAAGAACATACCCAAAAGGAATGGCAACTTTCATTAACATACTTAAGATAATCTTGCACACTGAGTTTCTTCACTGTTTTAATGGTTACAAGAAACTAAAATATAGTTCAAAATGTAACTAAATTAGTTTGTCATTCATTACACAAATATAACTTGAACAAATTCATTTCTGTTTTACAACTGAGGGTATTGAGGATCTACTCCTGGTTTGCACCACCCGTACATCACTTAAACCTGGGGTACTTATGTATTGATTTCTGGCTTCACTGATGTAGATCCCAGCTCCTGATCTTCCAAAGTTCCTTTGTGTGAAAAAAAAGCATAACTTTTTCCACCTCTTCCACTACCTCTGCCAGCTCTTCCACCCCCTTTCCAGCACCTCTGCCACCTCTTCCCCTTGACCCTCCCCTGCCACTTGAAGTGCTTCGGGTGTCCTATGCTCTTACTTTTCTAGGTCTGCCAACCTTGTATAGTACAACAAACAAGTAGTGCTAATTTGTAATTCAATTAACTGTGGAATGCTTAAATGTCAAGGACTTTACCTTAGGAGCAGGTGGATTTTCAAGGAAGAGATTTTGACAATTTCTCTTGTTGTGCTCTGCATCTCCACACCTTCTACAAGTCATCATAATCCATTCTTGAGATATCTGAGTTGGATTCTTGCCTTCTCTTTCATTTGCTGACTTTATCCTCCTCTTTTTGAGCCTCCCCGACATTCTTCTTGCCTCGGGAGGTTTGACGTTGAAGCCTTCCACCAATGGCCACATGCTTTCACCTCTGATTGGCTCCAAACCTCTGTCATATGCCTTCAAGTATGTAGAAACACTGTAATATTCATGCACCATTTTCATTGGGTCCCTCCCCATGAAGTGCAGTGCACTGATAGCATGGATGCACGGTATACCAGTAATATCCCATTCTCTACATGTGCAGGTGGTGTTATTCACATCAACCACAAACCTGTAACAATAGCAAACACCAACAGTTAATATTTGCACATATAAAACACACCTAAAGTATGTTAGTGATATTACATATCTTGGAAGTGTGACACCTCAAACTTGTTGTCAAGTGAAGGCTTAGCTATGCATTCTGAGATCTTCTTCCTAGATTTCTCAAGCTTCTCCCATATATTGGGGCACATATTATCTGTCACCTTCAATATATCATCTTTTTTCTTGACTTGTCTCACCATTAGATTGCTCCTGATTTCTTCAAGCATGTGGATGACATGCTTCCCTCTTGCATTTAGAATGTAGCCAATGAATGTCTCTGAGATGTTGTTGTCTATCATGTCTGATTTGACGAAGGTAGAAATGAATGCCTTGTAGAATCTGTTGGTGTCCCATGACACAAAATCCTCATAAGCATCAATGCTCTCCTTCTTCATTTCCAACAGGTGGGTGTTGTATTTCTCCACATAAGTGCTTCTGCGAGCCTTGAGGAAGATGTTCTTCAAAGTTGTACCTTTGTGGAATTTCTTCCAGTTCATATAGATGTGTCTAGAGCAATTTCTATGCTCTGCATTAGGTGCCAACTCCTTGATAGCCTTCTCAAGCCCCTATAATAGATGCAAAGTAAATAAGTTAGTACTAATTTTATCTTAAGCTTGTAAATTTGAAAAAGAACTTGCTCACTTTCTTTTTGTTGGTCAGATATGAAGGCATAGTTTGAACCATCTCCAACCTCCAAGTTAGGAAGCAAACATTTTATAAACCATGTCCAATACTCCTCGTTTTCCACCTTAATAGTTGCCTATGCGATTGGGAACATTTGCTCATTGCCATATTTGGCAATGGCACACAATAATACTCCTCCAAGAAATGTTTTCAGGTGACAGCCATCTAGCCCAATGATAGGCTTACAACTAGCCTCGAACCCCTTCACCAATGAACTAAAGCCTACATATAACCCCTTGAACATATGGTCATCTGCCAACAACAACTCAAATCTACCCTCATTGTCACTTCTCCTATGTTCAGCACAATACCTCCTAATCAACCCATAATGATGCTCAACACTTCCCCTTAAAAACTCCTTACCAATTGCTCTTACCTTGTACAACCTGTCCCTAGGAATATCATACTGCAACCTCTCAACTATGTCCTGCCTTAGATAAGTTACTGAGAAGTGAGGCCTATTCCTAAACACATTCAAGTATTTTTTTTGGCAATCCACTTACTTGTGAGAAGTTTATTACTCATATGCCTAGGACATGAGTGATAAACATAATATATGTTTATTATAAAAGACATATCTTTCTTCACTACACTGCCATATATTTTTCACTGACATGGTGGAAAATATTTTGCAAAGCATTGTGTTTTATTCAACTTCCTAAATTGCACAAATTTACCATGTTATATATTCCAAGTGATTAGTGCATCCCTACACTGCTACCCATCTTGGAACCTCATTCCAAGAATAATTTCCAGTGTTTTGTGATCACAATTAGGATCATATACAATCCTATTAGTGTTTATCTTATTATTTTCCATCTCTGGATCAATTTCATCACTATTCATATCATTATCACTAGCTTCATACTCGGATTCAGGATCATCATCAATTTCTGGTTCATTTAACTGTTGCATCAACCTATTAAATTCTCCATCATCAGTTTTCTTTATCATTCTCCTAGCATCTAGATATTCAGGATCATCATTGTCTAGGTCAACCTCACTTAGCCCATCATCACTATAATCTTCCACTCCCCCCTCTTCTACCATCTGCCCTATGCCAATCTTCAGCCCTCAGCCCCTCATCAACCCTTTGCCCCTCTTCACCCATCTGCCCATCTTCAACCCTCAACCCCTCTTCTACCTTATGTGTGGCTTCTACACTCTGCCCATCTTCAACACTTGCCCTTTCTTTAGTCATGAACTCCTGTTATACCACATCCAAAATCTCATCTAAATCTGAGTTATCTGCCTCACTAACCACCCCTGCGTCAGCCCTAGGATTTTTTACTTGCGTTAGTTCCCTATGCCCAGCTTGAGTTTCTAATATTTCAGGCTCTATCATGACAGTATCTATTAAACTCTCCTCAACAAAAGCCCTAGGGCTCTATCATTATTCATCTTTTCATTTTTATATACTGGATTGCTAAACACTGCATTGTGAGTTACATCAATATTCTCTATATTCCTCTGCAATCTACCCGATTTGTCATCAACTCCCCCATCCACATACACACTAACCACATATATCCATTCTTTTAAAAGATTCAACATTTGCCTAACTTGTTCATCCCCTACAATAAAAAAATAAACATATTTGTCCTAGGATACCGAAAAAATAATTTAGACCATGACCCATACCCTATAAACTTTATAGCATGAGTAAGCTTAGCATAATCAAAAGTACTAGGTACCAAGTCGAAAATACCCAAGTAAAAACCCTTCATATAAATCGGAAACACCCCATACTTATCAAAGTACCCTCCATGGTGAATAAATAATGCAAAAGTATCACTGCATTCAAAAGTTAGCATACGAATTTAATAAAAAATAGTTCTAAATCTAAGCAAAAAATGTTCCGCAACCACACCATAAAGAGGTGAATACTTACGGGTTCACCACTTCGTCGTCGGCCATGGTGCCAGTCGCTGTCCGATCGTCGCACGAAATCAGCAGTTCTTCTCCTTAATCGCTCGCGCCGGTTGATGATCTTCAAAGAACCCTAGACTACCGAAATTAAAATGTGATTTGGGAAATACAAATTTCAGATGTTAAATGGAGTAGAAACGACATCGTTTCTTTAGATTAGAAACGACACCATTTTATTTTAAATTTATAGCGCCCTATAGTGAAAATTCCGGTGCCATAGTGTCATTTTCTAATGCCATGTCACTTAAAAATTGGGGAAAACCGGTCACCGGATAAAATCGAGACAAAAATGAAAGGTTATAGATTTAGAAGTCGATTTTTCAAATCTAGAGCAAAAACCAATTGGATTTAAAGGCAACTACCCATTTTTTTTTTTTTTATATATAAGTTACATAATTACTTAAAGTAAATTGATTTATTTTCAATGCATCTCGATTATTCAGCTATGTATGCTAGTCTTGTGCCTGCTTCTACTTCCAGAGATCATCTCTAATCAGTAGCACATGAATTGGGTAAGCAAAATTTAGAGGAAATATTTTTCTGTGTGAAATTATTTTTCTCATGTGCTTCATTTTCACATTGCAGCTTCTGCCTACCATAAGTTTTAAGTATAAATAGAGTTTGATTGTTTTTTGTGGTGAAATGAAATGGATGAGATGAGATTAGAAAAAATAAATGTAGAAGAAGACGTGTTGAGAATCTGAATTGAATGTATTTTCCTGTTTCATTGATTTCATAATAGACAGTTGATCTCTCACAACAATACATATACTATCGAGAGTGAAGACATGTAACCCTATCATTAAGATGCATATTGTACGGATTCAATCCTAGCTCTACCCATGTAACTCACAAGATGAATGGCTGGATTCTTGTACTTGATTGAGAGATAACGTACTGCTTCTTGGAACACCAAGAGACGAGGTTGCCTGAAAATTAAATAAATACAGTAACCAGATGTGGATCGTCGATCACTTATATTAGAGGCCCAATCGGAATTTGAAAACCCAACGAAATACAGGCAATATGATAGTGTGTGTTATGCTCACATTTTGTATAATATTGTTTTTTTTTTTTTGCGTTTTCTTTATGATTGTTTTTTAGACATGACTAAGGGGATGTTTGGCTAAGTTTATTTTAAAGAATTTATAAGTTTAAATAGCTTATAAGATGTTTCAAGAGTTTATAAGTTGTAGTTTCTCAAAAGCTTATAAGTTGTTAAAGTGTTTGGATAATTGAAGTTATAAGCTAGAGATAGAATTTTTTGTTATAAAGCTAAAAGCTTTGCTAGAGAGAGAAAATCGAAGAGGGGTGAACTTTAAAGAGTATATGATAAAAATAACAAATTATAGTTGAAAAATATTTGTAAAATAATTGTTACATATAAGATTAGGAAAAAATAAGTTGGGGTAGTAAAACATATATTTTGAGAAGTTTATAAGCTCTAGAGCTTATAAGTACCAAGATCTTGTGTCGCAGCCCGCCGCCTAGCCATTGATAGCGTAGACCGGGTATCGATACGACTAAATGAAAGAAGGATCGAAGGCTGAAAAACTAAACTCGTTTGTGCGGAAGCGTAAACAACTCATAACAACTTCAACATTCTTTTAGGTTATAATCATCGGCATTTCTATAAAAGTCAAACATCGGAGTTTGAGTTACACAATCAAAAGGTCGTAATTCAAATATGTACAGGGATTCTAGTATATACAGAGTTACACAACAAAAGGTGATCGAACTATATGTATGGAGACATATAGCCGAGAGTCTATTTCTTAAATAAGCCAATAACAGCTTCAAAAACATCATGCTGCCATAGAGGCGGAAAGGCATCAAAAGGTGATCACTCGAAACAACGATTTTCCACCAACACCATGCCATCCTCCGACCATGCTTAACCTGCACATTTAGAAATATATGCAGGGCGTGAGTACATAATACTCAGTGGACAGGCGCCGAAAGACAAGAAAAGTGCTCTTAGAGCTATATGTTTGAAGCTTGCCATAACATCAGCAATACACAGAAATTAAGTTAACGTCAAAGAGGCTGTGTATGCAGTTTTCATAATCAAACATCATATAAAAGTGTCTGCAGACAAATAATCAACAAGTATGTACCGCATCTACAAATTATCATCATCAAGGTACTGAGAAGTAGGCTTCCTTCTCAAGCACCGTGACCGGCCAACCCGAAGACGGCTCACAGTCACCTCTGTGTACACAACCCCGCTTGTGGCAGGATCCGAATTCGTCTCATCAGTAGAGGGTAACATACAAGTTCATCATCAGAAATATTGGCAAGTCAAACAGTTCATAAACATCATTTTAACTCAACATTTGATAAGCTCATAAACATCAATAAATCATTTCAGAAAAACTCGTTAATTTCATACTCAACATATTCTCAACATACTGCCCACCTGTAGTAACTTGGCGTGTTGCAGGTGGTACCTCCGAGAGATCTTTACTTGCGTCCTCGACTGGTCTCTGTAGTTGCGAGGAATTTGTTAGAAACTTTCTTCACAAAAAGCTTAACCTTAATCCTATAAAATACTCCTCATATCTATTCTCCAGCTTATCTCCGTCTAATCACTCGACTCTATGATAAACAAAATCTAATCTTATCCACAAACATAACATGCAAGGCTAGATTAAAAGCAATTAAGCACATAAGCATACAACTCACTTAACAAAACACGTCATAAGTGAACAGACACAAGTTGACTCGGGGACCAGAGCAGAGGAATGCTCGGTGGTCAGAGTGGAAAAACTCAGTCGAGTGGAACGGAGTAGCTCGGCAGAACGTCAGAGAAATGCTCGCCAGGGCAGATGAATCAACTTGCCCGGGCGGCGAAATCACGAATTCTCTGGTAGGGCAGCGGAGAAATGCCAGAGGAATGGCGAATTCTCTGTCGCTAGAGGAATCAAACGTCAGAGGAATCGATCGTCAGAGGAATCAAACTTCAGAGAAATCAAACTCCAGAGGAATCGATCGTCAGAGGAATCAAACTCCAAAGGAATCGATCGTCAGAGGAATCGATCGTCAGAGGAATCAAACTCGAGAGGAATCGAACTCCAGAGGAATCAAACTCGAACTCCAGAGGAATCGAACTCCAGAGGAAACAAACTCCAGAGGAATCGAACTCCATAGGAATCGAACTCCAGAGGAATCGAACTCGCTGACAGAGCAGGGGAAAAGATTTCTCGGCATGTCAGCGGGGAAACGACTCCAGAGGAATCGAACTCCAGAGGAATCGAACTCCAGAGGAATCGAACTCCAGAGGAATCGAACTCCAGAGGAAACAAACTCCAGAGGAATCGAACTCGCTGACAGAGCAGGGGAAAAGATGTCTCGGCATGTCAGCGGGGAAACGACTTCTTGGTTCCGAGTAAAGCAAGACTTAAGACAGAACAAAGCAGTCAAGAGCAACTCGGAAACTCATAAACTTTACAACTCCAAAATCATCACAAACATGTTAATCCTATCACAGTTCTTACTCAATCATCAAAACATCATGGAAGATATCACTTTACAGATTTTTCCCAAAAACTTATCTCAACTAATTTTTGGAAAAACTCAAACCTCAAGACTCAGTTTTATAAAAACACGTTAATCACTTCAAAACATCATATATAACTCATTTCTCAACTCCATTTTGAAAAGAAGATTTTTACAGGTCACGAACCCAAGTTTTTCGAAAATGAAGAAAAGAGGAGAAGGGGAAGTTTCTCATGCTTAATACATCTTATTACTCACACAAATCACCACATACTTCTCACAAACAAGTCTAGACTCGAAAAATCAGAACACTTACGCCAAAAGTTTCAAGAGAAAGGGCGTTTTTTCTCGATTCTTCAGGTTATAACTCAACAAATCTTCTTGAAACCAGCGTGGAAAGTGTTTAAGGCTAGATTTAGCGGAGTATTTGGTCTCAGTGGTGACTGGTGAAGCTTTGAGCTTAGTCTCCAATGGAGGAGAGAGAGAATATCGTGAGGGAGAGAGAAGAAGTTGATGGCCGAAAAGATGAGAAATGACGGAGAGAGAGAGAGACGCTTCGGTTTTATCAATATTCTTATTCCATAAGATAAGTAGCATTTAATGCTCAATAGTAATTTGTCTCCCCCTTAGCAGCAAATCAAATCGGCTATTTCCACATGTGGGAAAAAGGATAAAAAAAATATTGGTGGTGAAAGTAGAAGTGTGCGACGGGAATCAAACATTTGTGCTAATTTTCGAAAATTATACTGACTCAAATAATATAAATGCGCACATATCATATAAATCACATAACATCAAACAAATAACTCTCTAGGTTATCTCATTAAAACAGATCATCACTCGCCATTAATCTAATGGTCATTCTAGCTTAATCTTCTATATAGTGATTCTCGATCACTACCTCGACTCTATCTCTCGCACTTCGTCTCAACTCGAAAACAATTAACATCTCCATCTTACTCATATCACCATCCATCGATAACTTCCTCACGACTATAGTCGGTTAGTCTTTAACTCTCGATAGTATTTCGATACTATTGTAAGGTAACTAAATACGGGGCGTTACATCCTACCCCCCTTAAGAAAATTTCGTCCCGAAATTTGTGGTACTCACCTTCGGGAAAAGCTCGGGGTATTTCTCTTTCATCTTTTCCTCAAGTTCCCATGTTGCTTCTTCTTTGTCGTGATGTCTCCATTGTACTTTCACCAAGGAAATTGCTTTGCTTCGTAGTTGTTGAATTTTCTTGTCCAGAATGGCTTCGGGTCTCTCTTCATAGCTCAAGTCTGGTTCAAGAGATACTTCTTCTTGGTGAATGACATGTTTGGGATCAAACACGTACTTCCTCAATTGCGAAACATGGAAAACGTCGTGGACATTCGCGATACTCGGCGGTAACGCAAGTCTATAGGCTACAGGGCCTACTTTCTCTAGTATATCATACGGTCCAATATACCTCGGTTTCAGTTTCCCCTTGACTCCAAAACGGTGCACTCCTCGAGATGGGGAAACTTTGAGAAAAACCTTGTCACCCACATCAAAATAAATCTCTGTTCTCTTGGTGTCCGCATAAGACTTCTATCGGTCTTGTGCTTCCTTAATCCTCTGCCGAATTTGTCGGACAACGGTGATCATCTCATCTATGGCCTCGGGACCCAGTATCTTCCTTTCTCCAACTTCATCCCAATACAGTGGGGATCTGCACTTTCTTCCATAAAGAGCTTCGTATGGAGCCATGTTGATAGTTGATTGGAAGCTGTTGTTGTATGCAAACTCAATTAGGGGCAAAACTTGCTCCCATTGGACTCCTCGGTCCAACACAACAGTTCGAAGCATAACCTCTAAGATTTGTATGGTTCTCTCTGATTGTCCATCCGTTTGCGGATGAAACGCCGTACTAAAATTCAATTTAGTACCCAACTCCTTCTGCATGCTCGTCCAGAATCTCGATGTGAACTTTGAATCTCTATCCGACGTGATCGTCATCGGTACTCCATGCAATCGCACTATCTCGCGGATATAGACCTGTGCTAGTTTGTCGGATCCATAAGTAATCGGAATTGGGATGAAATGTGCACTCTTCGTCAATCTGTCAATGATTACCCAAATGGTGGTGTTCCCCCTTTTCGTCTTCGGCAATCCAGTCACAAAATCCATCGTAATATGATCCCATTTCCACTCGGGAATCTCTAGTGGATGCAATTTGCCATAGGGTCGTTGGTGAAGTGCCTTCACCTGTTGACATGCTAAACATTTCTCAACAAAGGATACAATCTCTCGCTTCATGCCCTCCCACCAAAACTTTGTTCTCAAGTCTTGGTACATCTTTGTACTTCCCGGGTGTGCAACGTAGGGTGTGTCATGAGCTTCGCTCATGATTTCATTCTTTAACACTTCTATACTAGGCACACACAATCGTCCTTCGAACATGATGGCGTTGTCGGCTGCAAGAACTAAACAAAGCTAATAATGTGATCAACCTAACATGCTTGTCTAAACGTAATTAAATCACGTAGACATGTAGAGAGAACTATACCATATATTGCATTCTCTTTCATATGTATAAACATCCATAAACATTCAACGACAATAAATAAATAAAATAAAACTTATCATTTCCGTGGGCCGGATTACCACCTAAACTATTATTATAGTTGACAAAGTACAAATCTTCAAATTAGCCTCTCCAACGGGCATCGAGTGCTTGTGCATGGACCTGCTCGTCTCAACTAGGTTTTAGACTTGTGGCCACCTCGTTCATCAAAACACAAAAAATGGATTGGACTGCCCGTTAGATGCACGACGGGATTGTGCGAACGCAAGCGACTGGGCCTCGGCGCCAAGTGAACCCCTGTGGACGAGGCATGTTTGTTGACTGCTGTTGCGGGCTGTGCCGCGTGCGCTAGTTGTCGCGAAGGTTTACAGGACCTTTGGCCCAGAACCTCGCTTGCCCTAGTTGCGCCACCCCACACTTTCGTTGTTGCTTGCTGCTGAACCTTAGCGTCGCACGCGCCCATGGGCCACACAAGGTCGTTGAGCCTTCGGCCCATCCCTTGACCTGCCCTTGCTCAGCATTTGCGCACTGCCCTTGCCCCAGCCAACGCTGCCCACTGCCACATCTACTTTTTTCCTGCGCAGCACTCTTGAGCGTGCGCATTGTCGCACCCTTCCACCACCGCCGCTACATGTCACGCACCGTACGAAAACCTGCGCATGTGGTGCGTCGAGCTGCTGCCGCTCACCTTGCCGCCTATGTGGCTCTTCCTACTTCGCTCATCCTTTGCTCGTCTCATCTGCTCCGTTGTCTCATTCTTTGTACATTTATAGATAAAAAAATAATCTGTTGCAAAAGCAGTGAAAGCTAATCTAACCACATATTTTATCATAGTGAACAATGATTATAAAGCTAAACCGATGTAAACCAATAACAGAAAACAAAATACGAAGAATGACAAACCTCAGTAAAAATAATTAGAGCGCAATTAGTAGGTATACACATTTAATTCCTAACAAAGCTAGAAGCCTGAACCTCAAGCCCTAATACCAATTGATGGAACCATATAGAGAAATACGATTTTCCTTTTCCCTTTGGACCGTTTTCTGGTTGTCAAATTAAAGAGCATACAAAATCTATATTTCTAGTATGCTCCTAATTAATTTAAACTGCAACATGTTGGTGGAAGAAACACTGAGTTGAGACTCCAGATCTGATCTTTTGGATTGTGATACCTTGCCAATATTATGCTTTTGGGTGGACGAAAATCTGCAGAATAATCTCACCAGAATACTGCTCTAAAAAAAATTGTGTATGTGCATGTGAGTGTTGTGTTGTTCATCGTCCTCTCCCTAATTCTCTCTATTTATAATTCAAATATTATTTAGGGTTAGGTCTAGAAAGCCTGACCCAATAATAATTAATTAGAAGTACAAGAGAGGATTATTTATTCCATAAATATCCAATGGACATATTATAATAAATAATATGGAGTGGACTTTCACATTACTGGAGCAATAATTCACTTTCGCTTGGGCTTAAGTGGGCCAGTCTAGAGACCAATATTTACAAGGGATAAAGATGAGCATTTATATTATTTAATTTCTTATACTAAAGTCAGGATACAAATTAATTAATACACATTAAATTTATTCAACTAGAAAATCAATATTGACCTACCTGTTTATCTTCGATTTGAGTCGGGTTTGTATTAGACTTATCTTAGCCTCGTATTTAAAAATTGCAGATATCCATTAATAAATTAAAACTATTGACTAGCTTATATTAATAAATCTCTTATTTAATTCATCGAGTAGTACCACTCTACTTTATTACTTGTGCCTGAACTTAAACAACCTGCATGGTTTAACACAATAATCTTTATGAGTAAAAATATACCACGATCATCTACTCAAAGCGTATATCGATCTTATGCACTTTAATTCTACAAAATCAAACTCGTTACTCGGCAAACTGGACAAGCATTGATTATCTCAAAATTAGTTTTCCAACAATTATGTGCTTATATCGTTATATATGAAGGGGGCCTTAAAGTTTTTCAACTTGGAGATAAGAACAAAGGAAGAAAGAAAAGGTAAAATGGTATATATCCATTCTGAAATAAGAAATACTCCCTCCGTCCACAATAAATTTGCTACAATTTTCTTTTTGATTCGTCCACAAAAAAATTGTCACTTCCATTTATAGTAGTAGGGTCCACACATTTGCATTCACATTTAAAGTGTGACCCTCACTCCACTAACAACTATTCTCACATTTTATTAAAACTCGTGTCATCCAAAATTTGGCAATTATATTGTGGACGGAGGGAGTATGATTTATGCTTAATTGTTCTAATTTTGGGGGTTTGCATGTGCATATTTTAAGTTAAATATTCTGGAAATTTGTGCGTTTTATGGTTTGTTTTATGCTTTGCAGGAGATTTAGGTTTTATAGATGGAAGAGTGTAATTTTGGATATTTTGGAGTAGAATGGCGTATTCTGGCGCAATCTGGTGTTCAGAGCTGAAAAGCCCGCGTGCAGAGCAGAGCAGAGAGGCTCGCCAAAGCAGAGCGTAAATGCCAGTGTAACACCCCATACTTTTATGAGTAGTAGTAGTGTCGAGACACTACAGAGAGTACTACGGTACTGAGATATGAGATTATAATTAAGATGAGATGGAGTTATGATGATAAATAGAGATATTGAGCATTAGAGTTACACTTTTGATGAGACGAGTTATTATGTTAGATGGAAATATGAGTCTGATAGTATTTTGATGTTTGGGAGTGTTTGATGAACTTAGGGAATGAAAAAGTTGATGAATTTTTGAGTTTGCTCTTGTCTGCACTGTTCTGTCTTGAGCCTTGCTTTACTCAGCCGAGAATTCATTCCTTTGACGGAGAGTTCATTCCTCTGCTCTGGCAGAGAATTCATTCCTCTGACGGAGAGTTCATTCCTCGGCTCTGGCAGAGAATTCATTCCTCTGCCCTGGCAGAGAATTCATTCCTCTGCTCTGACCCGAGAATTCATTCCTCTGCTCTGACAGAGAAGTCATTCCTCTGCTCTGACCCGAGAATTCATTCCTCTGCTCTGACAGAGAAGTCATTTCTCTGCTCTGCCGAGTCAGTTAGCTCTGCTCTGACAAGTTTTTAGCTCTGCTCTGCTCTGGTGGCAGAGCTGAGATCGAGTATCTGTGAGTTTAGTTGTCCTATTGTTAATAGGAACATCTGATTAAGAATAGAGTTGAGATAAGTGAGTGAAAAACCCTATAGAAGGGAGAGTCGATCTGAGAGATGATTTAATTGAGAGATGATTACTGATTGCTTTGATGTGATATTTTCGAGTACACTATTTTTGGTGTTACTATTATTTGATTTTATCACATGAGTAAATAAAGTGTAGTTTTATTTTATCAAGAGAGAGATACATAATTACTTTAATTCCACTAATACTACACTTGAGATATTTTTTTTTACCACATGCTTATATCTTAAATGGCAAGTGGATAAGGAGGTTGGCAAGGGATTAGTGTGTAGAGTTATGAGGGAACCATGCATTAATTGGGAATAGTGCTTTGTCCTTAATCACTCTTCCTTAACAAGACAAGCATCTCACTTCTCCCTCACACTTCAACTCTCGGCCACCTTCAATCTCTCTTTCCCTCTTCCGATTTTTCTCCAAAGATCACCATAGATGCACCTCCAAAGCTTCCTAAACACACATCAAGATCAAAATCATCCACCAAATCAAGCTTAAACACTTCCAAATCTTGAAATTTCCAAGAGAACCGTGGAGCTTGATCATGAAGGATGAAAGAGAAAAACTTTGATCTTTGTTAATCTTGGGGTAAGTGATCTTTAGTTGCATAGATCTAGCTTCTATGATGTGCTATGTGAGATTAAATGGAAGATTGAAGCATGAAAACTTCAACTCTTTGTTTTTCTTAATTTTCGAAAGTTTGGAGGAAATTCATGAGTTCTTGAGTTGATTTGAAGACTTGAATGGTTATATGAGTTCTTGAGCATGCTATGATGTTAAGTGATGGTTTAGATTGATGATTAGAAGTGATGAAATGAGTTGTGGTATGAGTTTGTTGTTGAGAGTTATGATGTTATATTCAAGTTAGAGATGTTTTTGAGATATATGATTTTTGAGTCCAAATTGG
This sequence comes from Salvia miltiorrhiza, assembly GCF_028751815.1. Classification (NCBI taxonomy): domain Eukaryota; kingdom Viridiplantae; phylum Streptophyta; class Magnoliopsida; order Lamiales; family Lamiaceae; genus Salvia; species Salvia miltiorrhiza. The sequence goes on along the minus strand of NC_080392.1, from coordinate 28,296,922 downwards.
AGAAATTTCGTAGGCCTACTGACCTACTGTGATCGACGATTTATCGATGTCTAATAGCTTTGAAAATTTTATATCAAGTCCCTACGGGCGTCTTGAGTACCCTGGTAAAATTGCAAGCCATTTCAACTTCGTTTGATATTTCTTTAAAATGCGAAACCTAAACTGCACATTATTACCGAGAATTTCAGAGAACAGGGGAAAGAGTCATTCATTTCAGTAGCTTCCTATGAGATCTAGCTTTCCAAAGTTTTATGGTATCAACCTTATTGTGTTAGATAGATATCCACCAAAGTTGATCCCAGTTTGACAAAATTTACTATTTTTCAAAAATTGTAACCTTCGGTTGCACAAAACTGCCAGAAATGGTAGATCGTGGTAAAACCGTCATATCTCTCATACCACTTGGAGTTTTCGACTCTACTTTTTATTAAATAAAACTAGACTCAAAGGTCTTTCTTTCGGTATAAGTCTCGAGTCCAGGAGATGTCGGAGTCAAAACAGTTTAAATTTTGAAGTTGAGTCAGTGTAAAAAACAAACAGAGCATGTTTTGATGATGTTTGATTGTGATTTCATATGTGCCTTATGTGATTGTGTTGCCTATGTGTTTGAATGAAGTTAGACGAGTCTTATATGAGAGATAAATCGAGACTTAGAACCATGATTTTCTTGAAACCTATCCTTGAACTTAAGGATTTGAGATGAGTGGAGAGTTTATATAGAATTGAGTAATGAGATAGAGCATGAGTTAAGACTTGAGAATTAGTCAATGAGTTTCTAATCGAGATTCATTTTATGACATGAACTTTCGATGATGATGATCCCTGAAGACACGAACAGAGCAAGGAAGTAAGTAACTCCGCTTTGACGGGGATTTTGAGTAAGGTCTTCAGGTGGGCATTATTTTGAGTATACAATTTAAGAGCTTTTCTAAAACTGTTTTAAATGATGATGAAATTATGAGATGTTTTGATGTTCTGAGATTATGATGATGTTTGAGAATTATTGACTTGCCAATATTTTTTTATGATGATGTTGAGCTTGTATGTTTACCCTCTACTGATGAGTTGAGATGAGACGATCGGGTCCTAGGCAGTTGATAGCTATCCTGCTAGGGCTAGTGTACACTGAGGTGACTGTGAGCCGTCTTCGGGTCGGCCGGTCACGGTGCTTGAGAAGGAGGCCTACTTCTCAGTACCTTGATGATGATGAAGAGTGGTAGATGTGGTACATACATGTCGAGTACTTGTCTGCAGACACTTAATTATGATGTTTATGGTTAAAACTGCTTGCACAGGTTCTTTTATGATATAATACCTGTGTATTGCTGAAATGTGGCAAGTTCAATTTATAGCTCTATGAGCAGCTTTGTTTTCGGCGATATGCCCACTGAGTATTTATGTACTCACGCCCTGCATGTATTTCTAAACGTGCAGGATAAGAGGAGGGGAGTATAGTGCGGTGCTGGTGGGGAATGTTTCGGGTTGACGTTTTCTTTCTCTATCGTATGTCTATTTTGTCGATAGAGTTTTGTTATGAAGTTACGTTATATTAAATCAAGCATTTTACTCACGATTATGTGTCTTCATACATATAGTCGGTTCACCTTTTGTTATCACACTCTGAATATTTTGACTCTACATAAAAATTGAGCTATACTTGTTTTGCTTTTCATGTTGAGATTCCTGATGTTTATCGAGTTATGACGATGTTGACGAATATACCCTTTTGATGAACTATGAAGATCTTTCCTTAACATGTTTTTTTTTGTGAGCTTCCGCTGTTGATCTATGTATTCTTTCTATCTTCCCCATTTCTGTTATTAGTCGTATCGATACTCGGTCCCTGCTATTACTAGTGTCGGAACCGGGCTGCGACAGAGTGGTATCAGAGCAGGTCGTCTGCTCTGAGTATAATGCTTGATTGAGTTGAGCTTTTATTTGCTCTTATTTATGAGTTGATAACTAGTCTAATTTGAGTTCTTAGACTAGTTTGAGAGTCAGTCGAAACAGAACCCCAGCACCCCATCTCCTCCGACTTATCGAGGTAAGAGCTTTTGATGTTTTCTTTTCCGCTTTCATGCTGAGTTTTGAGTTGACCCACTAATGAGTTATGTGATGTTTGATGGTGGAACTATCTGAGCATGATGAGAACCATGAGTTGAGGAATATTTGGGAGTCATGTTGAGGCTAGTATAGCCGTTGCTCCACCGGACCAAATGAGAAAGAGTATGTTGATGATTGTGGTGGAATACCAAGTAAGTTTCGTATCCACTTTTGAGAAACACGATGTTCTTGTTTTCAGGATGCAGCATATTGTTGATGAAGCAACGAAACGCTGGTTTAGAGAGTATGAGCCAGATGAGGACGATACGCTAGGAGAGTTTCTAGCGCATTACCATCGACGCTGGCAGAAGGTTATTCCCTACGGAATCGACGGAGCGGAAGCTATCAACCTTCTGATTCCGCGATTACCACCCACGTGGGGAGTTTGAGCGACAACATTAGTCCCCCTATTCGTGGGCACTACATGGTTGGGAGGAGTGAGGTATGGTGATATTAGCGGTTTTATCGCGACACTCAGTCATCGTTATTTTGCGTTCAGCGATCTTCCTGCACCGCCGTACGAAGTAACCGATGGGCCAGTCCAGGGTGGAGAGTTAGTAGTTGCACCCCCACTGCCAGATAAGCCTTACCCGGTTGCACCACCACCCCCTAGTGAGGCGATGCTGATTATATCTGAGCAGGTTGATTCAGATTCGATAGTTTTCGAGACGTATTCACCGGTCGTGGAGCACGATCCGTTTTCGTATTTGGCGATGATCACATATCCTAGCGCCAACTTACCATTATGGGATTTGACCCCGGTGACGGCACCCTTGCCAGTGCTACCTATCAGGTCAGCACCGCCGATTGTTTTTACAGAACCTCAGATTCAGTGGGTATCGAGGCCATCCGATTCGAGAGTTGCCCCAATGCTAGATTTCGACGTTTTGGCTTTACAGCCTTACGCGTACCAGCTCCACTATGCACCTTATCGAGGCGCCCAAAAGGGAGGATCTCGACCTGCGAGGTCAGACAGTGATGAGGAGGATCCGGACAAGGAAACTCCGGATATGACAGTTGGACGCGGGCGAACCCAGCCTTTACGGCATCAGGTTGCGGACGACGGCACCGAGACAGGGGTTTCTATTTTTGAGGTGCCAATTTACTATTCGATGAATGACACGGATGTCGAGGATGAGCCGAGCGACGATAGCGTGTATCGGATCATAGACGAGTATGAGGAGAAAGAGTCGGAGCCGAGTGAGGATGCACCGACTGATGATGTTGGGAGTAGGATATCAGGTGATGACGATGACAATGACGAGATGGGAGATTGATAGATGACGACCGAGACTATCTAGAGATGTATATATATATATATATATATATAGTGATGCATAGCCGATGTACATAGCTAGAAGCATAGTATAGAACATATATGACGCTTAGTCTCTATGATGCTTGCATAGCGAGAGCATCATTAAAGTATAGGGCGTTTTGTACACAAAAAACCTTCGCTTTTGTGTAAGACCTCAAAAGAGAGGCAATTTTCCCTATGATATAGAGATGACGTTGATGACTAGAGAGCTTTATGTCACATCAGAGTTTTGAGATTGATAATTTGATGCATGATGTTAGATGAACGATAGAGATAACGAGAACTATGAGAATTCTATATGAGAAATATAGAATTGAGTTGAGATATAGAGAACTGAGATGAGAATTTAGAGATTTCATCGCGATTTATAGACACGACCCCTAATAGGGCGAACGTATTATGGAGACCTCATGGGATGCATAGATACTATTGACCAATTGTACTTCGTAATAGAGGTACTTTCACTGGGACCGCGTTTATCATCGCTAGAGTAATCATGAGAGTAGACTTATTGAGTCCCTATCCCGCTTGGTCATTTTTAAATTTTTCTGCATCCATTTGAACTCCTACATGAGATGAACTATTTGCTATTGAGAAATTTTTCCAGATCCACTGTGTTCGAGCCTGAGCCGTTTGTGTTGGAAATCCTTACCCCTTGTTTTAACAGTGGACAATTTATTCATTTTCCACTTAGTGGATTGCTTCTACTTCCAGTATTGATTTACTCCCATCATATCATATCTCAGTTTTTATCTTAGTTTCTGTTCTAGCTTTTGATCTTCCTTTGATTGTAACTTCTTCATTATCCTTGAGATAGCACTGGCTATTATGGAATCATTCCATTACTTAAGCTCGTCTTGTTCAAGATCAGACATTTTTATTCATCACATCCTAGTCCCTACCACATCCGACAAGATTTAGGAATGTCTAGGTAACTAGGATGGCATAACAAGAAGAGTATTTGGAAGAAAACACGAGTTATGGGAGCAGTCGTAGAATATATTATTACGGGACGAGCACAACTGTTCGATTATGGATTTTCATATATTAGCCAAGTATGTAGAAAGCTAACCATTTCGAGGATGAGAAGAAGTGATGCTAAGCCAGAATAGGCAATAGCAGATTTAAGGAGATCGAGATGACAGATTAGAACAGATGACGTTTTCCACGATAGCAGACTGAGATGACGACTAGTATAGAAGTAGCATCGTCGTCGTAGTACGGGATGTTTTATTTCCGTTATGCCCCGCAATTAGTAAGAGTTCTCGAAAGAGAAAATTTTCTTATATGTCTATACGACGATGATCAGAGAGTCCCTATGCTTGAGTAGAGTTTTGATCTGATGTTACGATGATAGACATGAAATATGTCTTTGACATTGAGTTATGAGAATTAAGGAAATAATATGATGTTGAGTAAGAGTCTTATGATTTGTGAGTTATGAGAATTAGTTCTAAGGTTGATACATGTCCCCTTAGACTTTGCCGAGAAAGAGAAACCGATTGAAGAAAGAAATAGAGTTGATGATAAGAGATAAGGCAATAAAAGTCGTAGCTGAATACGAACGTCAGTTTCACGACTTGGTTCGGTATGCCACATATCGAGAAGAGATGAACAAGAAGATGTCAGAATTGTTTCGATCAGGTTTGAGATAAGAGGTACGAGATGATTTAACGAGTCGGAGTGCGGTTATGTGTACTGAAACATTAAATAGAGCATTGGATATAGAACTGGCAATGTAGCCAGAGAAAGCGATTTAAGCTTCAGCACCCCAAAACGGTTAAGAGCACTTGAACGTGCAATCTATCTTTTTCTGGACGAGGGTAAGAAGGAAAGAGAAAATGGGACAGAATACCTGCTACACCTGTCGAGGGGACGGGCACTACTCAACCAGTGTCCAAATCGTCAGCAAAGTGGAAGCGGAGAATGACCGAGTTAGTTTCGGCCACAACTCAAAGCGATAAAGGGAATCCTACCGCTACCTCTACCACAGCGACAACAGCCAGCCTTTCGACCACGTTAGTCAAGAAGGCAACCACCAGCCCCGCAGGCGAATCAACCTCATCACCATAGAGTGTTTGCGCCTGAGCAGAAGGCTTAGGACAAGAATCGAAGAAATCTAGCAGGTATTGGTGAGTTGAAGGGTGTACCCATAGTAATATTTTTTGATACGGGAGCATCCCATTCTTTTATTTCCCCATACTTGTGTCAATACTATGAAATTGAACATAGAGCCTGCTCCGCAACATCTAAGAGTGATGACTCCTATAGGCAGAACCACTACGGTCTCACTCGTATGTCCTGACTTAGAATTCGAGCTAGAATCGATTAAGCTCAAGGCTAAAAACCTAAGGATGATGTCTATGTGGCACATAGATATTATTTTGGGAATGGATTGGTTATAGGAGAACCATGTGACGATACAATGCAAGGAGAGATGAATATCGTTTCAATTTCCAGGCCAAGAGCCTACTTCGTTTATTGGCGTTGAGAGAAAATGGAGAAAGCCGCCAATAATTTCGGTGCTTCAAGCCCGAAAGCTTTTGCAGAGAAAGGATACAACCGCGTATGTTGTATACCTGAATCAGAGTGAGGAGTCCAAAACAAACATAGATGACGTGCCAGTCGTGCGAGAATACAAGGACGTTTTTCCTGAAGCTTTACCAGGATTACCCCCAGATCGATAGCTCGAGTTTACGATTGATCTTGAGCCCGGAGCCGCACCGACATCAAAGGCACAATATAAAATGGCCCCGACAGAGTTTCAAGAGTTGATGCTGCAACTTCAAGAATTGCTAGATTTGGGCTTCATTCGACCTAGTGTTTCCCCGTGGGGAGCACCGGTTCTCTTTGTCAAAAAGAAGGACGGTAGTTTGAGGTTATACATTCACAACCGCGAGCTGAATAAGTTGACACTGAAGAATAAGTATTCGTTACCTCGGATCGATGATTTATTCGATCAACTCCAAGGAACGAGCACTTTTTCAAATATTGACTTGAGAACGGGGTATCATCAGTTGAAGATAAGATCGGAAGATATTCCGAAGACGGTATTTCGTACGAGATACGAGCACTATGAATTTATAGTCATGCCTTTTTGGATTGACGAATGCTCCTACAGTGTTCATGGATCTCATGAACCGAGTCTTTCACGAATACTTGGACAAGTTCGTGTTAGTGTTCATAGACGACATTCTGATTTATTCAAAGAGTAAACAAGAACGCGAAGAGCAGTTGAGAATCGTGTTAGAGAGATTGATAGCTGAAAAGCTATATGCTAAGTTCAGCAAATGTGAGTTATGGCTTAAAGAAATCAATTTCCTTGGCCATGTCGTTTCCGTGAGAGGAATCGAAGTAAACCCAGTAAAAGTTCAAGCGGTAGAGTGGAGAGCACCGACTACACCGCATGAAATCCACAATTTTCCGAGATTAGCAGGGTATTACCGAAGATTTATTGAGGGCTTTTCAAAAATTGCTAAGCCATTGACGCACCTGCTAAAGAAAGAAGTTGAATTTGAGTGGACGAACGAGTGTGAGTTGAGTTTTCAAGAGCTGAAGAAGAGAATTACCACTGCCCCAGTTTTAGCTGTTCCAAAGGCGAACAAAGAGTATGCAATCTATACAGACGCATCGAAGAATGGACAAGGATGTGTACTGATGCAAGATGGAAGAGTTATAGCATATACCTCACGACAACTCAGGCCTCATGCGATGAATTATTCGACGCATGATTTAGAGTTAGCAGCCGTAGTGCATGCTTTGAAGATCTGGAGACACCATCTTTATGGAGTACGGTGTGAGATATACACCGATCACAAAAGTCTCAAATACTTCTTTGAGCAAAAAGATCTGAACATGCGACAGAGAAGATGGTTAGAGTTGGTGAAAGATTACGATTGCGGGATAAATTATCACCCCGAAAAAGCGAACGTTGTCGTTGATGTGTTGAGTAGAAATAATCAAGGAGAGTTAAGATTTTTCCTTACTCAAGAAGAAAACTTGATCAAAGAATTTGAGAGATTGAGATTGGAGGTAGTGATACCACCTGAAATGACGGAAATAGTAATTGCTACACTAAACATTACATCTGACCCACGGTCAAGGATAACTACAGCTCAAAGAGAGGATAAAAAGATGGAGAGGTTACGAATGAAGATTCGAACCGAGAAGATGGAGAATTATCAAGAAGCGGCAGACAATGCCATATTATTTGATGGAAGAATGTGTGCCTGATAGAGAAGAGCTGAAAAATGAAATCATGAGTGAAGCTCATGACACCCCTTACACAGCACACCCAGGAGGTACGAAGGTGTACCAAGATTTAAAAATGAGATTTTGGTGGGAAGGAATGAAACGATAGATAGCAGCCTTTGTTGAGAGATGTTTGGCATGCCAGCAAGTGAACGCATTACATCAACGACCCTATGGCAAGTTTCACCCATTAGAAATTCCTGAGCGGAAATGGGATCATATAGCCATGGATTTTGTGACTAGATTGCCAAAATCTAAAAGAGGAAACACAACTATTTGGGTAATCATAGATCGATTTGACGAAGAGTGCACATTGTATATCGATCCCAATTACCTATGGATCTGACAAGTTAGCTCAGATTTATATCCGAGAGATAGTGCGATTGCACGGAGTACCGATGACGATTACATCGGATCGAGATTCCAAATTTACTTCACGTTTCTGGATGAGTATGCAAAAAGAGTTAGGTACTAAACTGAATTTTAGTACAGCCTTTCATCCGCAGACGGATGGACAGTCCGAAAGGACTATACAAGTTTTAGAAGACGTAATTAGAACTGTTGTGCTAGATAGAGGAAGTCAATGAGAGCAAGTTTTGCCCCTGATCGAGTTTGCTTATAATAACAGTTTTCACTCGACTATTAACATGGCTCCATACGAAGCCTTGTATGGACGAAAATGTAGATCCCCGCTTTATTTGGGATGACGTTGGAGAGAGAAAAGTGCTTGGACCAGAAGCATTGAAGAGATGATCGCCATTGTGCGACAGATTCAACAGAGAATTAAAGAAGCACAAGATCGCCAAAAATCTTATGCAGACACCAGACGAACAAAGATTAATTTTGATGTAGGAGACAAAGTCTTTCTTAAAGATTCCCCATCCAGAGGAGTACATCGTTTTGGAGTTAAAGGAAAACTCAAACTGAGATATATTAGACCCTACAATATACTCGAGAAAGTAGGCCCTGTTGCCTATAGACTTGCGTTGCCTCCGAGCTTCGCAAACGTTCACAACGTTTTCCATGTTTCACAGTTAAATAGATACGTGTTTGATCCAAAACACGTCATTCATCAAGAAGAAGTGTCCCTAGAGCCAGACTTGAGCTACGGAGAGAGGCCCGATGCTATTCTGCACCGGAAGATCCAGCAACTGAGAAACAAGTCAATTCCTTTGGTGAAAATCCAATGGAGACATCATGGGCAAGAGGAAGCAACATAGGAACTTGAAGAGAAGATGAAAGAGAAATATCCCGAGCTTTTTCCCGAAGGTGAATAACTCAAATTTCGGGACGAATTTTTTTTTAAGGGGGGTAGGATGTAACACCCCGTACTTTTATGAGTAGTAGTAGTATCGAGACACTACAGAGAGTACTACGGTACTGAGATATGAGATTATAATTAAGATGAGATGGAGTTATGATGATAAATAGAGATATGGAGCATTAGAGTTACACTTTTGATGAGACGAGTTATTATGTTAGATGGAAATATGAGTCTGATAGTATTTTGATGTTTGGGAGTGTTTGATAAACTTAGGGAATGAAAAAGTTGATGAATTTTCGAGTTTGCTCTTGTCTGCACTGTTCTGTCTTGAGCCTTGCTCTACTCAGCCGAGAATTCATTCCTTAGACGGAGAGTTCATTCCTCTGCTCTGGCAGATAATTCATTCATCTGCTCTGGCAGAGAATTCATTCCTCTGACGGAGAGTTCATTCCTCTGCTCTGGCAGAGAATTCATTCCTCTGCTCTAACAGATAAATCATTCCTCTGCTCTGACCCGAGAATTCATTCCTCTGCTCTGACAGAGAAGTCATTTCTCTGCTCTGCCGAGTCAGTTAGCTCTGCTCTGACAAGTTTTTAGCTCTGCTCTGCTCTGGTGGCAGAGCTGAGATCGAGTATCTGTGAGTTTAGTTGTCCTATTGTTAATAGGAACATCTGATTAAGAATAGAGTTGAGATAAGTGAGTGAAAAACCCTATAGAAGGGAGAGTCGATCTGAGAGATGATTTAATTGAGAGATGATTACTGATTGCTTTGATGTGATATTTTCGAGTACACTATTTTTGGTGTTACTATTATTTGATTTTATCACATGAGTAAATAAAGTGTAGTTTTATTTTATCAAGAGAGAGATACATAATTACTTTAATTCCACTAATACTACACTTGAGATATTTTTTTTTCCACATGCTTATATCTTAAATGGCAAGTGGATAAGGAGGTTGGCAAGGGATTAGTGTGTAGAGTTATGAAGGAACCATGCATTAATTGGGAATAGTGCTTTGTCCTTAATCACTCTTCCTTAACAAGACAAGCATCTCACTTCTCCCTTACACTTCAACTCTCGGCCACCTTCAATCTCTCTTTCCCTCTTCCGATTTTTCTCCAAAGATCACCATAGATGCACCTCCAAAGCTTCCTAAGCACACATCAAGATCAAAATCATCCACCAAATCAAGCTTAAACACTTCCAAATCTTGAAATTTCCAAGAGAACCGTGGAGCTTGATCATGAAGGATGAAAGAGAAAAACTTTGATCTTTGTTAATCTTGGGGTAAGTGATCTTTAGTTGCATAGATCTAGCTTCTATGATGTGCTATGTGAGATTAAATGGAAGATTGAAGCATGAAAACTTAAACTCTTTGTTTTTCTTAATTTTCGAAAGTTTGGAGGAAATTCATGAGTTCTTGAGTTGATTTGAAGACTTGAATGGTTATATGAGTTCTTGAGCATGCTATGATGTTAAGTGATGGTTTAGATTGATGATTAGAAGTGATGAAATGAGTTGTGGTATGAGTTTGTTGTTGAGAGTTATGAGCATGCTTTCCAAATTTTTATGGTATCAACCTTATTGTGTTAGATAGATATCCACCAAAGTTGATCCCAGTTTGACAAAATTTACTATTTTTCAAAAATTGTAACCTTCGGTTGCACAAAACTTCCAGAAATGGTAGATCGTGGTAAAACCGTCATATCTCTCAAACCACTTTGAGTTTTCGACTCTACTTTTTATTAAATAAAACTAGACTCAAAGATCTTTCTTTCGGTATAAGTCTCGAGTCCAGGAGATGTCGGAGTCAAAACAGTTTAAATTTTGAAGTTGAGTCAGTGTAAAAAAAAAACAGAGCATGTTTTGATGATGTTTGATTGTGATTTCTTATGTGCCTTATGTGATTGTGTTGCCTATGTGTTTGAATGGAGTTAGACGAGTCTTATATGAGAGATAAATCGAGACTTAGAACCATGATTTTCTTGAAACCTATCCTTGAACTTAAGGATTTGAGATGAGTGGAGAGTTTATATAGAATTGAGTAATGAGATAGAGCATGAGTTAAGACTTGAGAATTAGTCAATGAGTTTCTAATCGAGATTCATTTTATGACATGAACTTTCGATGATGATGATCCCTGAAGACACGAACAGAGCAAGGAAGTAAGTAACTCCGCTTTGACGGGGATTTTGAGTAAGGTCTTCAGGTGGGCATTATTTTGAGTATACAATTTAAGAGCTTTTCTAAAACTGTTTTAAATGATGATGAAATTATGAGATGTTTTGATGTTCTGAGATTATGATGATGTTTGAGAATTATTGACTTGCCAATATTTTTTTATGATGATGTTGAGCTTGTATGTTTACCCTCTACTGATGAGTTGAGATGAGACGATCGGGTCCTAGGCAGTTGATAGCTATCCTGCCAGGGCTAGTGTACACTGAGGTGACTGTGAGCCGTCTACGGGTCGGCCGGTCACGGTGCTTAAGAAGGAGGCCTACTTCTCAGTACCTTGATGATGATGAAGAGTGGTAGATGTGGTACATACATGTCGAGTACTTGTCTGAGCTGAACTTCATAGTCAGAGCTGAACTTCCCTATCAGAGTAGAAATCTCCAGAGCAGAACAAACTTGTCAGAGCAGAGCTAAATCGACAGAGCTGACTTACGCGCTAGAGTAAACTTGACAGAGCAGAGCTAAAGATTGCCAGAGTCAACATATCAGAGCTGACTTTCAGCTCTGCATTTTTCAGAGCTCGCTAATGCTAGAGCTGACTTTTAGCTCTGCACTATACTTTCCAGAGCCGAATTTCCAGAGTAGCCGATTTTCGCCAAAGTTAAGATGACTTGCAGAGCACGATCCAGATTGACTTTCTTTCCCTTGCATGATTCTATTTCCTTAAGAGTTCAGTTTTGCAAGGCGATTTAGATGGTAATCAGGATTGAATTGAAGTCTATAAGCCTTGTTATTCATTGTAATTATCATCATTTGCCCTAATCTTCGTTCAACCTTGAGAATTATTGTTCCACAAGGCAACCAAGACTTAGGCATTTTTCCAGCTTTCTTGTTCTTTCAAGTTTTCGAATTTATTGTTCTAGTTAGATTTCAATTTAGTTTTGTTTTTAGTTGCTTCTTGGATTGTGATTGAGTGACAGCGATTGCACGTTCAAGAAGTTTACGGTATTTCGTATTTAATTCAAGTTCTTTCGTTTCATTATGTTTATGCTTTCACTACTACAAATTTAGGCTATCTCTACACCCTTATAACTACGGTTGTATAGAAAAACCGTAGTGTATTCGTATAGACTACGCTTTTTTTGGTGAACTGTAGTGTATGAGCGTCATTTTTTAATTTTAGACTACGCTGGAGAACAAAATGTAGTAAAAACTGTAGTTTATAGCAGTCTAGTACTACGATTCCCATAAAACCGTAGTGTATGAGATTGTTTTGGAAGTTTGTCTCTACAGTTTATGAACTACCGTAGTGCATATCTTTGTTGTGTATGAAGTTTTAAAATTGTAGTGTATAATAGATTGTTTGTTACTACGATTGTATTCAAAGTGTAGAGTATGTGCGAGTTTTGACTACAATATCTAAATCTGTAGTTTATTAACTGTTAAAAAATGTAGTGAAAATTTAATGCCATTAAACTTATTATTTTAAAAAATTAAATAATTTTACATTAAATTAAATAATATTATAACTTTATAATCTTAAGAATTTAAATAATAAAATTTGAAAAATATTACAGAAAAATTTATTAATATTATATTTTAAATAATACATTTTCTACTAATACTATTAATTGAAATATCCAAAATAAAATTAATTGTTTAATTTAGCATTTAATAAATAAATATAAGAATCTTTTACTTAAAAAAAACCTTATTATTTAAAAAAAATGAAAATGATTAATATATTTATTTTAAACTTTAAAAAATATTTGTAAAAATATTATAGAATTTTTTTTAATATATTATTCTAATAATTTTTTATTAATACTATTGATTGACATATCCAAAAATTAAATGAATTTTTATAGTTTAGCAATTAATAAAATAATATAAGACTATTTTATGTAAAAAATAAACAAAGAATAAAATTTTAAAAGCAAGAATCGAACCAGTGACCTGCGCCAACATTCTGAGCGCCTTATCCAGCTGCGCTATATGAGATTATTAGTTTATAATTGACGAGAACGTTTATTATACAAGGGGTGTCGATAGAATTAAAGAAAAAAAAGAGTTTCAAACCATATGAAAGTCCCGCTGCAAGTGCACGTACGTAACTGCCTCTCTATCATCTTCTCTACGCTGCGCCCTACCCTCCACAAAAACCCTACCGTTGCCACCAAAGGAAGACACAACACTACCGTCTCTCTCTCTCTCAACCAAACCAAGAGCGTACGACGACGACGACGTCTCTCTTTCAACCACCGCCGACGAGCAGTAGCTACTAGTTTCCTCGCCGCCGTGCCTCTGTTCTTGCTGCCGCGCCTCCATTCTCGTCTCCAAGATTTGCAGGTGGGTTTTTATTCTATTCTCTTAATAGTATTTTGTGTTCTAACCAGGGGGCTTAGCCCACTGGCCACCGGGTCCTCACTTAAGTGAAGTGACCCGGGTTCGATCCCTCTTGGGAGCGAATTTGGAGATTGGAGATATAAGGTGGACTTTGGTGAATGGGAGAGATAAGGTGGTTCTTGGAGTGGATGGGGAACTAATTACTAACATCTAACATGACTTTACCCGATCAAAAAAAAAAAGTATTTTGTGTTCTAAGTGTTGAACTTTCTTATTCAATTGTTATATGACATGCGCCCAATATGTTGAACGTTCTTCTATACATATCAACGTTCATTTTTTGGTTTTGATGTTTTGTTTTACTATTTCTATAACCATTGTCCATGAATATGTGTTTTGCTACAAATTAGTTTCAAGAAATTTATAAATATCTCTTCTTATGTTGAGTGTCTTTGAATCTCTATATCTCAAAGTACAGATTTTATTTTTGAGTGAGTTTAGTTTGAGTGTGTAGCTCCCATTCCAAGGTTTTCAGAATGGTATGGCACGTCCCCATAGGAGTTTTGAGTCAAGAGATACAAGCCCTCAAAGTTCAGCCACCAAAGCTGTCAACCCAGAAAATTCGAAAATTTTGGCCAAGTGTTGGGACAGTGTGAAGTAGGCAAGTTTGGAGAGTCATATCTCACGAATCCCTTGTCCTTTTTACCTGAAATTTTGTGAGCTTGTAGAAATCATGTCTAGGAGTCCAGAACACCCAGCGGTTTATTATAGAGATTTTCTAGAGAATAGTTATGGTCACCCAAAGTCAGTCTGTTGATCATAAATTTATTGAAAAAAACTTGGCTGTGTTGGGACAATGTGAAGTAGGAAATTTTGGAGAGTAATATCTTACGAACCACTTATCATTTTAATCTGAACGTTTGTGAGCTTGTACAAATCATGGTAACGAGTCCAGAAAACCCATTGTTTCAGTATAGAGATGTCGTAGCCGAAAGTTATCGTCACCCAAAGTCAGTCTATTGAACATAAATTCATTGAAAAAATTTGGCTAAGTGTTGGGACAGTGTGAAGTAGGCAACTTTGGAGAGTCATATCTCACGTACCACTCGTCCTTTTTACATGAAATTTTTTGAGCTTGTAGAAATCATGTCGGGGAGTCCAGAACACCCAGCGGTTCAGTATAGAGCCTTTCTAGAGAAGAGTTATGGTCACCCAAAGTCAGTCTGTTGATCATAAATTTATTGAATGGCTAAATTTGTCTAAGTGTTGATACATTTATGTTGTTGTCTTAAATATGTGTCCTTCGCTTAAATGTTATGATTTAATGAGCATGTGTGCATCATAGCATGATTTGAAGAAGTAAAATGCATATTTTCCTATTTGATGAACATTACCTAATCAGTCTCTTAGTTTAGGACCTTGACAAATTATTGCATTATGGACAAATCATGGATGTCAATGAATAGATTGTCACGTGAATATGAGGATGGGGTAGAATCTTTCATTCAATTCGCCTTGCAAAGTGCCAAAGACTCGAGCAAAATTCTTTGTCCTTGTGTGAAGTGTGGTAATATATACACAAAAGATGTGTTTGTGGTAAGAGCACACTTGTGTTCATATGGTATAGACCTAACATACCAAACATGGGTATTTCATGGGGAAAAATCCATACCTTCAAACCAAGTCAACAAAAAAGATAACACATTGGGAGGTATTCCACATGAAGATAAAGAGGATCCTATTGATATGGTACGCGATGCATATGAGACTTATCAAGATAATCCCAATCAATTTATGAAGTTACTTGAGGATGCCGAGAAGCCTTTATACCCCGGTCATAAGAAGTTCACGAAGTTATCGGCAATTGTGAAGCTGTACAATTTGAAGGCAAAGTATGGGTGGAGCGATGTCAGCTTTAATGACTTGTTAGATTTATTAAGGGAAATGCTTCCTGATGGCAACGAGTTACCTACGTCGTTATACTATGCAAAGAAAAGCTTAGGCACATTGGGCATGAGTTATGAGAAATTTCATGCTTGCCCAAATGATTGCATTCTATATAGAAATATGTGGGAGAATTATGACCAATGCCCTACATGTGGGTTGTCAAGATGGAAGAAGATTGGAAAGGGGGATAAGTTAAATGTTGGTGTTCCTGCAAAGGTATTGTGGTATTTTCCGCCAATCCCACGATTTTTGAGAATGTTTCGAAATAAAGAAATAGCGAAAGAGTTAACGTGGCATGCTGATAAAAGACGTGATGATGGGTATCTACGACATCCAGCTGATTCACCAGCTTGGAAATTAGTGGATAAAGAATGGCCAGGATTTGCTTCGGAAACACGAAGTTTAAGATTAGCATTATCTGCTGATGGTATTAATCCACACGGTCAAATGAGCTCTTCATATAGCTGTTGGCCAGTATTAATTGTGACGTACAATCTACCTCCTTGGTTGTGCATGAAGAGAAAGTTCATGATGTTGACGTTATTAATATCTGGTCCAAAACAACCTGGAAATGACATAGATGTCTACTTGTCACCTTTGATTGATGATTTGAAGAAGTTATGGGATATAGGCATTGAAGCATATGACGCATATCGAAAAGAAAGTTTTCTCCTCAAAGCTGTTCTTTTATGGACAATTAATGATTTTCCCGCTTATGGGAACTTATCAGGATGCACTGTGCATGGATATCTAGCATGTCCAATATGTGGAGAGAAAACGTATTCTACTATGTTAGAACATAGTAGAAAAATTGTATATACAGGACATAGAAGATTTCTACCCGTACATCATCCGTATAGAAGGCAAAAGAAGGCTTTTGATGGTCGACAAGAGTTTGGCACAACCCCAGTACCGTTGACTGGCCATGAGGTACATGAAAAAGTCCAGAATATAAATTGTGAATGGGGAAAGAAGGACAAAAACAAATTAAATTATGATGTTGGAGAACCACATAGAAAAAGGAAGGCAAAAAGAAAATCAACGGCACCAAAAGAATCACAAAAAGATGAAAGAAAAACATGTTGGAAAAAGAAGTCGATATTCTTCGATCTTCCGTATTGGGAACGTCTACATGTACGCCATGTTCTTGATGTGATGCATATTGAGAAAAATGTGTGTGAGAGTGTCATTGGCACATTACTTAACATTTCAGGGAAGACAAAGGATGGAAAAGCAGCGAGATTAGATCTCTTCAAAATGGGGGTACGAACTGAGTTAGCACCCAAGGAGGTTGGAGACCGAACATATTTGCCTGCTGCATGTTACACGTTAAGTAAGGAAGAGAAAAGGCATGTGTGCAAATCATTGCATGGAATGAAAGTGCCTATAGGGTATTCGTCTAATGTAACAAGCTTGGTGAACATGAAGGATTTGAAATTGGTTGGCATGAAGTCTCATGATTGCCACACTTTAATGCAACATTTGCTTCCTGTTGCAATCCGCGGTGTCTTACCAAAACATGTGAGGTACACCATAACACGGTTGTGTTTCTTCTTCAATGCTATATGTGAGAAAGTTATTGATGTGTCAAAGTTGGATGCAATTCAAAGAGATATTGTGACGACTTTGTGTTTGCTTGAAAAGCAATTTCCTCCATCATTTTTTGATATAATGATTCATTTGGTCGTCCATCTTGTGCAAGAAGTTGAATTATGTGGGCCGGTTTGGTATAGATGGATGTATCCATTTGAAAGATATATGAAAATCCTAAAAGGCTATGTGCGCAATCGTAATCGACCCGAAGGATGTATTGCTGAATGCTATATTGCTGAAGAGGCAGTGGAATTTTGCGCCGACTATTTGTCTCATGTCCACACAATTGGAATCCGATCTAGTAGTCTGCAAACAAGCCAAACAAAGCCTTTATCAAGTCCTGAAAACCAGATGATAAGTGAGACAGAGTGGGAGCAAGCACATCGATATGTATTGAACAATGATCTCGAGATTGATCCATATATCGAGTAAGTCCTCATTATTTTTCTTTTTAGAACTCTTATGCTTCGTTTCTCATTGATCTATCATTTGATTAGGGAGCACAAGGCAGAATTGGCGAGAACATACCAAACAAAGTCTCGATTGTGGATACAAGATGAACATAACAAAACTTTCATTCGTTGGTTTAAAAAACGTGTAAGTATTATTGTCTATTAAATATCGAACACTTTGTCATAAGATACACAATTATTAATTATAATTTTTTACACAGCTTCTACCTTCATCAAATCAATCGTGTTCATCATATTCAACGAATTCCACACGTCAAATCTCAAGCAAATTGAAGTGGATGGCGCAAGGACCTAGTAGAAGTGTTCTCAAATATCAAAGTTATTTGATTGATGGTGTTACGTACAATACAAAACAACGTGATAGTGTACGAGTTTCTCAAAACTCTGGAGTAAGCTTAGTTGCAAAGACAATGCAGGTTTCTAGTGCTAAGGACAAAAATCCAGTTATCACAGATATGGTATTCTATGGGGTAGTAAAGGAGATTTGGGAGCTCGATTACCAAGCCTTTCGAGTTGTAGTATTTAAGTGTGATTGGGTTGAGAATAATGGTGGCGTGAGAGTAGACGATCTTGGATTTACCTTAGTAAATTTGAAAAGAGTTGGTTTCAAACTTGATTCGTTTATTTTGGGTTGTCAAGCGAAGCAGGTTTTCTTCATCGAAGACCCTCAAAATCCTATATGGTCTGTTGTACTTTCATGTCCTAATAAAGAGTACCTTGAATTGACCAATGATTTAGAGTTGGGGGATGTTTCTCTTAATCATGAAGCTTTTGCTAAGGGGTTACCACAAATAAGTTTGAATGATGATAGTGATGAAAATGAGCCATCATGCGTTCGTGAAGATTGTGATGGAATATGGGTTAATAATGAAGCCTCATAAATTGGTAAATTCATTGTACTTGTGATATGAATTTTTTGGTGCTTGTTTTATTTGTTGATATTTTGTTGGTAAGCTGATTTTTGTTTGATATTTGTTGTCATTAGGTCTTGTGGAGAATATGGCTAGTAATGAGAGTGGTGACACCTTGAAGTCCAATAGCAGTACAAAGTCTACAAGAGCTGTTAGAGGAAAAGTGATTTTAAATGATCTTGCAAAGCGAAAGGCCAAAGGGGAAAAAGATTTTGTTGAATTTAATGCTCGAGGACAGCCTATTGGTCGAGCCGCAGCTGAAATGCAAAGTTATATTGGTGTTCTAGTTCGAGAACATGTGAAGATAAGTATTAAGTCTTGGAAGTCGGTGCCAAAAGAAACGAAAGACATGCTATGGGAACATGTGACTGTAAGTACATGCATTATTTATGTTTGATTATGTGGTTATTTACAAGTGGTAGTGATTTTTAAAATTCTTCACTTTTTTTATTAGATCGCATATGACGTGGATAGAAATTGGAAATGGGGATGCTTAGAATCTGCAAACACGAAATGGCGACAATGGAAATCTGCGATGTATAAGGAGCATATATTACCCAAGAAGAACAATCCTGATAAGTTGAATGATCCACCCCCTAATTGTGGTATTCATCGTGAAGATTGGAATTTGTTCGTGACATCTAGAATAACAGAAGAATTTGATGTAAGATACTTTTGTTCATAATTTCCTTATTAGTAATTTAATTTTATTCGATTGTATTAAGTATAAATGCACTTTATCTTGTAGAAATGGAGTAACGTGCAGAAAGAGAGAGCAATGAAGAATATATACCCACACAAACTTTCACGAACGGGCTATGCGGGTTTGGCTGAAAAAATGGTACATTTATTGTTTAATTTTTGTGTTTGTATTTTATTAAGTTTGTGAAGTGTGGTTTTTTGTTCTACTGAATAAGTTTGAGCCTAAAAATCAATTGTCATAGTAAATGGTGTCCTATTAGGCTGAAATTTGGTGGATATATACTAGGAATATACAGGTAGTTACTGCAAAATTTTGATTACGTTTTGATTATGGGAGGCCTATGAAATCTTCCCTCAAACTGTTTCTACCTGACAGTTCAACTTATCATGTGGAAGAGAGCACGAGTGCCCAAGAGTGGCGACATAGAAGACGAGAAGTTAAAGAAGACTATGGATAAGATTGTAAGATTAATACATACAATTTATTTTGTTTGTTGCATTATAAAAGTGCTTCAATAATGTTATTTGTTCTTGCTAACTATAAGGATGAGTGCATACGACTAAAGCATGAAGGAGAATTGGACACTAACATGTTGGGGGAAGATTTGCTTTCCTATGCACTACAGAAGTCTGAACACTCGGGGCGTGTTAGGGCGGTTGGTAGTTACATTACTCCTTCTGTGTTCTTCAAGTATCCCAAGGAGAGAAGACAACACATGAGAAAAGATGAGATGAAGAATACAGAAATGCATAAGGTGATTGAAGAGTATGCTAACATAGTAAAGAACCTACAAGAAAGAGTTTCTCAACTTGAAGCCGAAAAAGAGAAAGATAAAGATACAGAAGAAAAAGGGAGTTGTTCTATTAAGCAACCGTGTTTGTGGATGGATGAAGAAACAGACAAGGACAAAAATAATGTTGATGAAGTGGTGTTGATTGACAAAGTTGATGCAGTAAAGGTTTGTTATTTAATTTTTTTTCACATATATATAATCATCAAATTTTCATTATAATTTACACTATGCAGATTAACTTGTAATTATATAGGGTGTTGCAAGATCGCTGGAGTTCACTTCTCCGCCCCAAAAAGCAGCAAACCACAAAGTAGTTAATGAAAGCAAGGTGAAGTGTTTTGATTCTTTGCATACATCATTGAAAATGTTGTGCAGATATGTTGATAAGCACTTGACGAATGGTGAAGGAATTTTTGTGCAATTTGACTTTGACATCTTTGGTAAGCCTTTTGAGCTATACGTGCATGCCGATGACATCGTTGATTTTTGTGAATTAGAGCCAATATCAGGAAACTGCATAGTAGTATACATGTGGTAAGTATTTGCTTTTTCGTAAGTTAATATGTAAAGCATAAGTATATGTAGTTGTGATACATTTTTTTCTTTTTATCAGGCACTTATACAAAAAATTGAAGAATAGTAGTGTTTCTCATCGGTTTTGTTTTGTGGATCCGTTTGATGTATCATATGTAAACAAGTACAAGCATGATGCACGAACACTAGCTTTGGCAAATAGGCTTGAGAATATATCCCCCGGTCAATTAGTTATATGTCCGTGCAATATAAAGTAAGTATTATTATTCCTTTGTTCTTGTCTCATTATTATTATTCTTTTTTAAATTTGTCTAATTTGTACTTTTTTATTATATATAGGGATCATTGGATTCTTACCGTGTTGGATCCTCACAAAGAGATAATTTATCATTTTGATTCTCTCGGTGAATGTATGTTTGATAATACTTGGAAGACTATTGTGAACACGTAAGGTTTCATATTTTAATATAGTTACATTTATGTTTTATTATTTGGAGAACTAATATATGTTAATATATTTTGAAGGGCGATTTACATGTTCAATGCAAAATTACAAAAAAGAGGCAAGAAACAAATCACTTGGGAACTCATGAAGGTAATATTTTTCATTATATATTATTGAGTTTTTTTCCAATATGCTTAGGATGATTTTGATAACACTTCATATTTTGACATAGTGTCCAATACAACCGGATTTCAAACAATGTGGATTCTTTCTATTGCGATTCATGAAGGACATTATTGAAAATACTATAGAGAGTGGTTCATGCTCTCTACGTTTACTTGTAAGAAATTTATCTTTCACTTATTCAAATTTAAGTTAATTTTTTTTGTTTGTATAAAATAGTATTAATATTTAAATTTTTAATTGTGAATATATACAGGATAACCAAACTTATGATCGAAAGGATATTGATGAAGTTCGTGTTGAGTGGGCAAGCATGTTGATGGAAAATATTTAGTACGATCGATTTTTGTTTTAGTGTGATAGACTTTTTGAATCGGCATAATTGTATTGATGATATGCACTTCATACTTTGTATTTTATGGTTAATTTTAGGTTTGACATTGTATTAATACTTGCTACAATATTGTTGGATGAAATATTTTAATTATGTGCAATGAAATTTATTTTATTTTAATTTCGTTTTGGATTCTTGGATTTTAAAATAGGATTGAACTACAATATGTAACTACGATTATAAAACTGTAGTAGTATGTATAAACTACAATTTTAAAACTGTAGTAGTGATTTCATAAGGACTACGGTTTTAAAGGGTAGTGTAAAATAATGAAACTGTAGTCTTTTATACACATAGACTACGAATATTCATTAAAACCGTAGAAAAAAATTGACATACACTACATTTTGCTATTAATTAACTACGTTTACACACTGTAGTATATTGAGCATAATAGACTACGGTTCACAAATGTAGATTATGTGCGTGTAAAACTGTAGTCTATGATAACTATAGACTACAGTTTTACAACTGTAGAGAAAAGGGGGGGTCTTTCTCTACATACCTATTATCTACAGTACAGAATGCTCATACTCTACAGCAAATTTGCTTTCACGTTTATGCTTTAATTTCAATTATGCACTTTAGTTTCATGCCTAGATTAGAAGCTTTTAATTTACAAGTATTTAATTTCTTAAGTTGCTTTTATTATAAGCGTTTAATTCTTGCCTAGGGTTTTCATAGTTTCTTGCCTAATTAAGTTTAAGTTTATTTTACAAGCTTTTAAATTAAACATTTACTGCTTTCTTTAATGTTTTCCTGTGATACAATTAGAAGCCTTTAAGATCTTCCTTGAGAGACGACTTGGGTTAGCTTACACGTTACAATAGATCTCGTCCTATTGCGAGTCAATCTAGCGTAGTGTTTAGGTTGAGTCAATTTTTGGCGCCGTTGCCGGGGAAGGTTTTAGGCGTTTAGTTGTGTCAATTTCTTTTCCGTTTTTAATTGCTTTCTTTTCTTTACGTTTTGTCGTTACTTTTTCTCCTGCCGGAGCGTTTGATCTGTTTGTTAGTGTTTGTTCAGACGAGTCCAGCGCTGACGAGTCCAGAGCTGGAAAGTCCAGTGCTGATAAATCCAAAGCAGACCGTAGAAATGGAAGAAGTAAAGCCTACAGAGCTTCCGGCGAGCTCTGTCTCTGACCCTACAGAGCTGCCAGCGAGCTCTGTCTCTTAACATACAGAGCAGCCCGCATAAGAGGAACCAGAAGAGTATACAGAGAAGACCATAGACACGAAGAGGAATCCAGCTCTAACTTTACTGACCGATCAGAGCAGAACACAAACAAGAAGGAGAAGGAGATGGCGCTAGATAACCCACAGTACATGGGCGACTTTTCGCGACCCATAATTGAAGCCTCCAGCTCTGCCATAGTTCTACCCACTGCAGTCCGCAATTACATACTGAAGCCCCATGACGCCAACCTTCTGCCGTTGTACTATGGGTAGCCGCATGAAGATGCATTGAGCTTTGTTAGAGATTTCTGTACCCAAGTGCAGACGTTCTCTCTTCTCAACGTCACAGAGGATCAATTAAAGTTGATGTGCTTCCAATATGCGCTAAAGGATAGAGCACGGAGTTGGTTGTTATCTCTGCCGCCAAATTTGATCACTAATTGGAATGAAGCTTGCGAGAAGTTTATGCTCAAATATTATCCAAATCATAAGACGCAGGAACTTCGTGCTAAGATTATGGATTTTATACAAAGAGCTGATGAGCCTTTTCATGAGGCATGGGATAGATTTCAGGAGCTTTTACGGCAGTGCCCGCACCATCAACTTTCAAAAACAGTGGTGATGCAATGTTTCTACGACGGGCTAGTGCAAACTGCCTAATTCATGGTGGACAGCACTGCCGGAGGGAACATAGCTCATAAAACCGCGGAGGAGTTCAACCAAATCTTCCAAACTCTAGCCGAGAGTTCTCAACAAAAGTTGGTCCGTGGTAAAAGAGTCGAGGCCAGCGCTATATCACAGAGTGGAGATGTGCAAAAGCAGTTGGCCTCAATTATGCGAGAAGTACAGCAGCTAAAGATGAGCCAGATGGAACCACCCCCTGCTCCTATGCAAAATGAAGAGCCTTGTGGAATATGTGGAGATTTCAGCCATGGGATAAATGAGTGTCACAGAATGGGCAAGTTTACTCCAGAGGGTGAAGTTGAAGTCTATGCGGCACAAGGATTTCATAGCTATAATCAAATGCAGAACAGACCACAATTCGGGCAGAGCTATAATCAAAGGTAACAGAATTTTAATGGCAGCTGGAGAGGTCAGCACAACGCTGGATGGGGAAATCAAAATTCAGGAGGAAGTCAATTCCATAGACCGCCTCACATAGGATATCAAAATCAGTAACAATACTTCCCATCACAACAGATTTTACGCAACAAAACCCACAGCAATATCAGCTGTTCCCTCGGCAGCAAGGGAACTTTCAGCCGCAAAACTTCCAGAATGCGTAGCAGATGCCACCACCGAAACAGTCTCTGGAAGAGTCTTTGCAGGCTTTCATGGAGATCAACAAGCAGAATATGGAGTCTCAAGCATCCACCATCAAAAGACTTGAGACTACCGTTGGCCAACTTTCCGGCACTCTGAACCAATTGCAGCAGTAGCAGCAGCCCGGAAAACTTCATGGCCAGCCCTTGCAGACTCACCAAGCTCAAGCTATCACTATTCTCCGCAGTGGTAAGATGGTGGATAATAAAGTGAATGTACCAGACCAGACTTGGACACCAGAGCATACCAGGGTACCAGAGCAGACTTGGATGCCAGAGCTGACAAGTGTACTAGAGCAGATTACGGTACCAGAGCAGAAGAAGGTAACAAAGCAGATGAGGATGCCAGCCCTGGAAAATCCTGCTACGTAAAATCCAGGTCTGACGAATCCAGCCCTCCAGAATTCAGTTCTGCAGAATCCAGTTATGCCAGGTCCAGCTCTGCAGAATCCATCTATGTCAAATCCAGCTCTGCAGAATCAAGCTATGCAGAACCCAGCCCTGCCGAATCCAGCTCTGCAGAATCCAGTCCTGAAAAATTCAGCCCTGCAAAGTTCAGCACTGCCGAGCTCAGCTCTGACGAGCCCTTGCGAAGAAGAGAAGACAGAGCAGCAGAGACAGCCAAAAGATGGAGAGACGGAGAAAGGAAATGAGGTTAAACTTCACAAATCTACTACACCTTATCGACCACCGATCCCTTTTTCGAGCAGATTGGGGAATGAGAAATAGGACCGGCAGTTCGAGGATTTTTACAATATGTTGGCCAAGGTGAATGTGAATTTGCCTCTTCTTGACGTGATCAGAAATGTCCCTGCTTATGTGAAGTTCTTCAAGGAGTTCGCATCCAATAAAAGAAAGTTCGGCGACAATGAGAAAGTGCTGGTCTCGGAAGTTGTGAATTCGATCATACAGCAATCCTTACCACCGAAGTAGCGCGATCCAGGTAGTTTTGTGATTAATATTGGTTTGGGGAATGGTAAGGAAGCTACGGGAATGTTAGATCTAGGTGTGGGAATTAATTTGATGCCTTACTCTATTTTTCAACTATTAGAGTTAGGTAATTTGAAGTCTACTCTCATGTGTCTACAACTCGCTGATAGGTCCGTTAGGTATCCTTGTGGGATAGTCGAGGATATTCTGGTCAGAGTCGGGGGATTGATTGTCCCCGTTGATTTTGTAGTGTTGGAGATTGGGGAGGTTCACGAGAATGGTAGAGATCACACTCTGTTGTTAGGAAGACCCTTTATGGCAACCACTAACACGTTGATTGATGTTAAAAATGGAACTATTAAAATGACGGTGTTAGGGGAGTCGGTGTCTTTCTCGGTGCATGAAAGTCGTGCAATGCCTTCGGCAAGTTTTACTAATGATTGCTTATATATAAATGCTATTAATGGCCTGGTTGAGAAGGTATTTGTGTAGGAGCAGGAGAGTGTGGAGGTCTTTGCAGGATCGGCAGATATGGAAGAGTTAGCGCGAGAAGCCGAAGAGATGGAAAAGGCAGCACTGCCTCTGGATGAACCGGTGGGGTCCAGGAAGCCAGCGCTGGAACTGAAGGAACTCCCTGCCAATCTTAAGTATGTGTTTTTAGAAGAAGGAGATGAGAAGCCAGTGATCATATCTTCTACGCTAGCTCTAGAGCAAGAAGCAGCGCTGCTCGAGGTGTTGAAGAGAAACAAGGCAGCGCTGGGATGGAGTCTGGCGGATATACGTGGCATTAGTCCAGCCACATGCATGCAAAGAATCAACCTCGAGGAGGGAGCTACACCAAAGCGAGACAACCAGAGACGACTGAACCCTATTCTAATGGAGGTCGTGCGCAAGGAGATCCTTAAGCTGCTGGCCGAAGGGATTATCTACTCTGTCGCTGACAGTGAGTGGGTGAGCCCAGCGCATGTTGTGCCCAAGAAATGAGGGATTACGGTTGTGCGCAATGATAAATTGGAGTTGGTACCGACTCGTCCTACCACGGGCTGGCGGATGTGTGTCGATTATAGGAAACTAAACACCGTCACAAAAAAGGATCACTTTCCTCTCCCTTTTGTTGATCAAATGTTAGATCGTTTAGCGGGGCATGAATTTTATTATTTTCTTGATGGCTTGTCAGGATACTACCAAATCGCGATCGCGCCGGAAGATCAAATCGAAACTTCCTTCACCACTCCTTTTGGGACGTTTGCATGGAAGAGGATGCCGTTTGGGTTGTGCAATGTACCCGGGATGTTTCAACGATGTATGATGTCCATCTTCTCGGAAATGATTGGTAAATTCGTGGAGGTCTTTATGGATGATTTTTCGGTGTTTGGGCAGTCCTTCAGTGATTGTTTAAATAAGATTGACTTAGTTTTACAAAGGTGAATTGAAAGTGGCCTAACCTTGAGTTGGGAAAAGAGTCATTTCATGGTTACACGTGGTATTGTCTTGGGTCATGTGGTGTCTAAGCATGGATTAGAGGTCGACAGAGCTAAGGTGGAGGTAATTCAAAAGTTTCCGCCCCCTATTGATGTCAAAGAAATTAGGAGTTTTTTAGGTCATGCCGGTTTTTACCGGCGTTTCATAAAAGATTTTTCTAAAATAAGTCAATCACTGTGCAAACTGCTAGCTCAGGACGTACCCTTAAATTTGATGATTCTTGCATGAATGCCTTTGAGTTATTGAAACTGAAGTTGAGCTCTGCCCCCGTTGTGATTGCGCTAGATTGGTCACTCCCCTTTGAGATCATGTGTGATGCGTCTAATTATGCCGTAGGAGCCGTGTTAGGTCAGCGTGTTGATAAAATGTTGCGTGTGATTTATTATGCTAGTTTAACTCTGAACAGTGCACAAGCAAATTACACCACAACTGAAAAAGAGATGCTTGCAGTGGTCTTTGCCTTAGATAAATTTCGTGCTTACATCATTGGGTCTAAGGTAATTGTTCATAGTGACCATGCTGCGCTGAGATACTTGATGACTAAAACACAAGCTAAACCTCGTTTAATCCGTTGGGTGTTATTGTTGGAAGAGTTCGATGTTGAGATAAAGGATAGAAAAGGGAGTGAGAATCATGTGGCAGACCATCTTTCACGCATGGATAATAATTTGATTGAATCTGGTCATAACTTCATCCGTGAGTCTTTTCCTTTTGAGTATGCATATGAATTGACCTCTGCCAAGTGCAGAGCTGCCCAGTCCAGCCCTGCCCAGTCCAGCCCTGCCAAGTGCAGCGTTGCCCAGTCCAGCCCTGCCAGCCCTGCGAGCGCTGTGCTCTGGTATGCGGATATTGTTAATTATTTAGTATGTGGAGTATTGAGACCAGAGCTGACATCGCAGGAGAGGAAGAGGTTTTTAGCTCTGTGCAGGCACTATTATTGGGAGATTCCTCATCTTTTCAATCTTGGAAAGGATGAAGTCATTCGACGGTGTGTACCGGCAGAGGAGCAGCAGCAAGTTCTGGAAATGTGCCATGAAGATCATTGTGGTGGACATTTTGGGGGGCAGAAGATAGCGCACAAAGTTCTTCAATCAGGTTTGTTCTGGCCCTCCCTTTCTAAAGATGCACATATTTTTACTCTGGCGTGCGATAGGTGCCAGAGAGTAGGTAATCTCGGCCGAAGGAATGTGATGCCCCTCTGGTGTTTACGGAACCAACACCTAAATCTATAAAAGGAAACATAAAATTCTACCTAGTCGAGAAGGCTGGAAAGAGTAAAAATAGTTGATCGGAAACCTTGCACGAGAAAGAAAACAACTATTGTATTCGAAAATATGAGAGAGCGTAAATCACAGTACACGAGCTCGGGCCCTATTTATAGATTTACAAGCGGAGGGGTAAAATAGTAAAAACATCTTCGGTGCATGCGTCCTGCGTGGTAGAAGGGTACGCTGGTAATTTCGATAATATGCGGGAGACCTTCCCGCGCGTTTATTGGCTCCTCTGATGGAAATGTCTTCTCTGGCGAAGGCGTCTTCTCTGGTGAGGTTGACATCTCTAGCATGAAGGACTCCTCTGGTAAACACGTCTTCTCTGGCAAGGGCGTCTCCTCTGGCGGTAATGACTTCTCTGGCGAGTGTATCTCCTCTGCTATATTCGTCCCGCCAATGGGGTCGATTTCTCTAATTCGTATTCCTTCCCTACTCTGCACGTATTACTCCTCATCACCCTCCAAAGCATACTAATTGTCGAAAGCCATTTCCTGCTTCGCATGAGCTTCAATATATTTTTCTTGCTGTAGATTATGTGTCCAAATGGGTTGAAGCTATTCCCACGCGGACATGTGATGCTAATATTATGCTTAAGTTTGTGCAAGAGAACATTCTTTGTAGATTCGGATTTCCCAGAGCTATCATTAGCGATGGAGGCAAGCACTTTTGCAACAAGTTATTTGCAAAACTCATGAAGAAGAATGGGATCACGCACAAGGTGGCAACACCATATCACCCGCAGACCTCTGGGCAAGCTGAGACAAGCAATCGGCAGATCAAAGGCATTTTGGAGAAGACAGTGCAACCCTCGCGCAAGGATTGGTCTGCAAAGCTGAATGATGCACTCTGGGCATATAGAATTGCCTTCAAGGGCGTGCTTGGGATGAGTCTGTACCGCCTCGTTTATGGCAAGGCTTGCCATCTGTCGGTGGAAATTGAGCACAAAGCATACTGGGCAATCAAGGTTGCTAATTATGATTTGAACTCTACCGTGAAGCAGCGCAAGCTGCAAATGGAGGAGTTGGATGAACTATGCAATGAGGTGTATGAGAATGCAAATATTTACAAAGATAAAGTGAAGCGGCTACATGATCGCCGCATTTCCCACAAGAAGCTCTCCCCCGGAATGAAGGTGCTATTGTTCAATTCTAGACTGAAGTTGTTTTCGGGCAAGCTCAAATCGAGATGGAGTGGGCCTTTTCTACTAAAGGAGGTGTTTGAGCATGGTGCTGTAGAGCTGTTTAATGAGAATACGAATGAGAGCTTCAAAGTCAACGGTCATCGAGTGAAGCTGTACTATGAGCACCAAAGCCCGCCGATGGTGGTGGAGTCTCAAGCTCTGCACAATCCAGGCTGAGGATCAGAGCTGAAGTCGGGCTGGTGACTTTAAAACTAGCGCTTGGTGGGAGGCAACCCATCGTTGGTTTAGTTTTTTGTTTTTGTTTTTCTTGTTATTTGCTTTCCGTTTTTTTGTTTTCCTTGTCTTTGGTTGCTTGTGCGGATGCTTTGATTCTGTGTGTTAATGTTGTTGTTTCCAGCGCTGCAATTCTACTCTGACTTTGTCGCCAGCGCTGCACTTCTACTCTGACTCTGCCGTCCAGATTCAGAGCTGAAATTCTACTATGAAAATGCCAGCGCTGACATTTCTACTCTGCCAGAGGACGCAAACCCTACTTTTCGCCACCTCTCACAGAGCTGATGCTTTTTCAATGCCGATAATCAGGGACGTTTTTTTCTAACTCTTTTTATCTTTTGCCCTGAGGACATGGCATGCTTTAAGTGTGGGGGGAGGGGGTGTCTTGTTTTGCTTATGCTTTCAATTGGGCGAGATTGGTCTCTTTATGCTTAGCTTGCTCTTTGATACTTGCTAATTTGTTATGAATTTGTGGAAGAGAATATGGTTTTCGATGTGAATTTCGGGTTTGTGAATGAATGGTGGTTATTCTAATTTTACTTTTGATATATGTTTCTTGATTGTGCAAAGAATTGTAAGTTTTGTAGCAACACGATTGTAAGTAAGTAAAACGTGATTTGTCCAGTAGATGCTAGAAGGAGTGTTGTCATTGTGATTGCCTACGATTGTATCCTTATCTGTGAAATGTGAAAAATGCTGGACGAATTGCTAGCTCTGAAAATGACAGCTCTGAGTCTCTGCTCCTTTAGTTTTAACTATGAGCATGGGAAACCATGTGAAAAGACTTTGGATTACATCCAAATGATTTTATTTCATGAATTATGGCTCAACTGTCGAAAACTTAAGCACACAAAGTGTGAAAAATGGTGATATTGATTATAAAGGCGATCACATTAGGGAATTCACTTCTAGCAGAGAATTGGGTCTGATCGAATTACTTGGATTACTGTTTTGTTGCTTCTTAAACTTGAAGTTACTTGCATAAGCGAGAGATGTATGTTGATTGGGAAATTTTAAATTGACATACTTGAATGTTTGAATGGAAATAAGCATCATTGAAACACTCTATTCCTAGGATTCATACTGATTTTGATTGAGGACAAGCAAAAGGCTAAGTGTGGGGGGTTGATTTATGCTTAATTGTTCTAATTTTGGGGGTTTGCATGTGCATATTTTAAGTTAAATATTCTGGAAATTGGTGCGTTTTATGGTTTGTTTTATGCTTTGCAGGAGATTTAGGTTTTATAGATGGAAGAGTGTAATTTTGGAGATTTTGGAGTAGAATGGCGTATTCTGGCGCAATCTGGTGTTCAGAGCTAAAAAGCCCGCGCGCAGAGCAGAGCAGAGATGCTCGCCAGAGCAGAGCGTAAATGCCAGAGCAGAGCTGACTTCATAGTCAGAGCTGAACTTCCCTATCAGAGTAGAAATCTCCAGAGCAGAACAAACTTGTCAGAGCAGAGCTAAATCGACAGAGCTGACTTACGCGCCAGAGTAAACTTGACAGAGCAAAGCTAAAGATTGCCAGAGTCAACATATCAGAGCTGACTTTCAGCTCTGCCTTTTTCAGAGCTCGCTAATGCTAGAGCTGACTTTTAGCTCCGCATTATACTTTCCAGAGCCGAATTTCCAGAGTAGCCGATTTTTGCCAAAGTTAAGATGACTTGCAGAGCACGATCCAGATTGACTTTCCTTCCCTTGCACGATTCTATTTCCTTAAGAGTTCAGTTTTGCAAGGCGATTTAGATGGTAATCAGGATTGAATTGAAGTCTATAAGCCTTGTTATTCATTGTAATTATCATCCTTTGCCCTAATCTTCGTTCAACCTTGAGAATCATTGTTCCACAAGGCAACCAAGACTTAGGCATTTTTCCAGCTTTCTTGTTCTTTCAAGTTTTCGAATTTATTGTTCTAGTTAGATTTCAATTTAGTTTTGTTTTTAGTTGCTTCTTGGATTGTGATTCAGTGACAGCGATTGCACGTTCAAGGAGTTTACGGTATTTCGTATTTAATTCAAGTTCTTTCGTTTCATTATGTTTATGCTTTGCTTTTACGTTTATGCTTTAATTTCAATTATGCACTTTAGTTTCATGCCTAGATTAGAAGCTTTTAATTTACAAGTATTTAATTTCTTAAGTTGCTTTTATTTTAAGCGCTTAATTCTTGCCTAGGGTTTTCATAGTTTCTTGCCTAGATTAAGTTTAAGTTTATTTTACAAGCTTTTAAATCAAACCTTTACTGTTTTCTTTACTGTTTTCCTGTGATACAATTAGAAGCCCTTTAAGATCTTTCTTGAGAGACGACTTGGGTTAGCTTACACGTTATAATAGATCTCGTCCTATTGCGAGTCAATCTAGCGTAGTGTTTAGGCTGAGTCAGAGTACAAGTTATAGTCAATACTATTATACTACATAAATAATACTCACTATTGTCATTTGACCATTTAGCGAGTAGGAGTGTATTAGGCCAATTTTACCTATGCATGTTTATACGCTCTCATGACGTACGAACTAGAGTGTAAGTGTGCATTAGAATCAATTTTAGCTAATGCATGCTTATATGCTCACAAGACCTAGCTAGTGTATAAGTATGCATTGTACGTGTTTCGTGTAAGCTAAGCTAATCCACGCTTATACGCTCGCACGACCTAGTGTGTATTATTCGTATTTCATATAAAGATGAACAAGAGCTGAAATAGACATTTTGACAATGACATCGATGATCTCTGCAATGACATCAATATCGACACATAATGATTTGAGAGGATAGACAAGAAGTTTGAGAAAGATTGAAAATAGACAAAGAGTTTGGAGAAGATTGGGGAAGATGTGAGGAAAACGATGAAGTGGAGGGGGGGTTGGAAAAGATGAATTGATAGAGGGTTTTAGAATTTAGCTTTTTTTTTAATTTAATTTTGAATATAATCCCTTCATCCAGTTAAAAGTGGTTCGTTTTTCATTTTGGTCTGTCCTGCTAAAAGTGGTCCAATCCATAAAAGACAACAATTAAACTCTTGAAAATATGTATGCTCTACTACTTTTATCCAATTTACACATTTTTCTTAATCTTCGTTCCAAAACAAAGTGAGCCACTTTTAGCCAGATGGAGGGAGCATTTATTAAGGGTGAGTATGTCTTTTTAATGAAAAAATGAATACTTCTTCCATCAAAGTAAAATATGACACTTTTGTCATTTTTTGTGTCCACAAAAAATATACTCCCTCCGTCCACAAAAAAGAGTCCTGATTCTCCTCTTTTTTTTGTCCATGAAAAAGAGTCCTGTTTCACTATTTTGACCAATTTACCCTTATGTTGCATCACAATTCACTTTAATTGCCATTGTTGGGCCCACCACAAATCTAATTTAAACTCCTTTAATTAAAAAGTCATACCTAATTAAACACTCTTAATTAACCTCTAAAAATGTGTCAAATTAAAACCAACCCCCCCAATATTAATGGACCCTGAACGAAAATTAAATCACCCCACCCCCCAATATTGTATTCTGCCACTTATGTTAAAAATCCATTCACCTTCAAACCCTAAGTTCATCAGCGCCGCATCATTTCTCTCCCTGAAAACCCCAAGTCTTTTCTCGCCGATTTGTTGTTTCCTCGCCGATTTCCCCTTCGGCCTCCAATTTCTCGTCGCCCCACCCCTGATTTATGGATCAAGAACAGATTCTCACTTCTCTCTGTTCAGCCGGTGATTCTACCGAAGAATCACCGGATCTGTTACCATCTCCGATGGATCTCGGAACCACCGGTGATTCTACCGAAGAATCACCCGATTTGTTGTTCCCCCCTTTGGTTTTTGGTGATACGGCGCCAATGACGGAGTCTTCTCCGACGTTTTCAGACGTTTTGACGGCGACCCACTTTGAAGCTTTGTCCT
The DNA here is from genome assembly GCF_028751815.1 of Salvia miltiorrhiza. Classification (NCBI taxonomy): domain Eukaryota; kingdom Viridiplantae; phylum Streptophyta; class Magnoliopsida; order Lamiales; family Lamiaceae; genus Salvia; species Salvia miltiorrhiza. Next base: position 28,264,002 of record NC_080392.1, on the reverse strand, counting down.
TTCCGTCTTGGGTGCCGGAAACGGTCTTAATGGAGGCGTCGGAGCCATCCCAAGATCTGCCCGTCGATGGCTTCATCCAGGATGAAGAAGGCCGGCTCTTTGATACGGTGGTGCCGGAAACACCCCAAGATCTGCCCGTCGATGGCTTCATCCAAGATAAAGAAGGCCGACCCTTTGATACGGTGGTGCCGGAAACACCCATTGGACCGTGGATGGCTTCATCCAGGATGAAGAAGGTCGGGCCTTTGATGCGGTGGAGCCGGAACCTTTTGATAATTGGAGGGGCTGGAGCAATGAAAGAAGGATTTGGTACCTTCGATTGCTTTCTCGGTACTGCCCGTCGGCCTTAGACCTAATCTAATCAGGTGATTTTGTTCCTAATTTGCTTTTGGGTTGGTGGTGGCTGGTGTTGCCTTGCATGCCTTATTTGTTGGTGTTTGTTGTGGTTTGATGGCTGGTGATGCCTCTGATTCCCTATATGGTGGTGTTTGGTGGCTGGTGATGCCTTGCATTCATTATTTCTTGTCTGCCAGTTTGCTTTTGATGCCTTGCCTGCCCTATTTACAAACATATATGCAGCTGAAAACTTTCTAAATGATGAAGCATTAGGAGGTTGTAGCCACCACTAGGTTTTCCCTAGTTTAGGAGGTTCCCCTCTGTTGTTATGTTGGCATATGTTGGTGGAAAAAAATTACCCTGTGATGACAATAATTTCATAGTGTCTGAGGGTGCAGCTCCTGTAGTTCTAGCCACCACTATGAATTTCCTAGTTTTGGAGGTTGAATTCAGGGCTGAATTAATGTCGATGATGCAAAAAAATCATGTTTTCAAAAGCTGAGACATTACAAAAGTGTTTACAAACATATATGCAGAGTTTGACTTTGTAAACATTCTAGCACAAAAAATTGTCAACATTACTTGCTAATCCATCAAAACAACCTGTTGCAGTCCCTCGACTAGTTGATCAAGGTTGTAGATTGTGCCTTGTTCAGTTTGCTGTTTTCTTAACTCTTCCAAACAGTCTCTTACAAGCTGTTCTTCTACCTCCAAACATTCTGGGAGAACTCCAAGTCTTGAGAGTCTTTCCTTATTGATATGTGGAATCTTGTAGTTGTTGTTGCCCCTGCATTTAATGATTTCATGGTAGCAACCCTGTAGTGTGAGGAAAACGTTGTTTAACTTGTGTGGCTCAAGCTCTTCAAATGCATCTTTCACGTTCTTGAGCAAATCATCTACACAATTAGCCAACTTGTCATCTTGTAGGGACTGAATTGCTCTGAAAAACCCTAGATCATTCACATTTGTATCCGGCGAGTTCGGTGGTTGGCATATCAGTTGGATGTTAAATCCATCTGATGTGGCAGCAGCTACAAAGTCAGGGTCTGAACCCTTAATGTGGGGCTTCGCATTGTCTTGTTGTATAATTATATGCCTACTTGCACCACGAGGCCACTTGGCCTTAATTGTTGGAATAATCTGAAAATTGAATGGTAAGTAACTGAATATGCTAAATGATGAAACATGTAATGCATTCTGATAGTTAAAAGCATAGTCTAAAAACTCACTTGGTTGATGAAAACATCTTTGCTCACTTCCTTTGTGATTGCTTGGATCGGCTTTGTTTCCATCGTGCCTCTCATTCTGTTTTTGCTGTTCCTAACTGCCGGCACCACCGTAGTGAATGGGAATATCCCAAACTTACCATCAAAAATCATTTTACCTTCATTGTCATATTGTGGCCTTGAAACAACACAAATGAACATGATTTTCTCAATAAATCTCTTAGATTTGCATGCTCTATAAGGCTCTATCTCATCTGGCAGCAGGTAGTATCTATCCGATGTTTTGGTTAAATAAAACCATTTTTCATCTATGTGTATTGTGTTATACATAGGCTGAAATTTGATTCTTCCATTTGCACTAATTGCACTTAATTGACTAAGGCTCCAAGTGAGCCTACTTAATCTATTTTGCTGTGTTAGAAGAGGTTTAATTGCATTGGTATGTGCTCTAATCTTTTTCTCCTTTATCCAAACACCAACCAAGCTTTTACTAACTTCAAGCTTGTTTGCCATTTTCCTTATAGTTGATCTTTCTAGAACGGATAGTTGCTTTACTTTTTCCACGTCGATTACCTTTTTATCGCTATGTGTTGATCCCTTCTTCATTGAAACGAGTTGTACAGGTCTTCCCATCATTTTTTGTGCGCGTGCTGCTGTCCACAGTCGCCAAACCGTCCTCACATCGATGTTGAACATAGCTGCTGCCTCTTTCTTCGCGCCGTACCGAAGCTTGAAGTCCTTGCTGTTTTGGAGAAGCCATTGTGCAATGTTGTTTCTTTCAATTTCTGTCAAGTTGGCCTTTTTTCGTTTGTCTGCCATTGTGTCTATTTAGTTTAGGTTTCAGCTTTTGTGAATTGTTGGAGCAGCTCTTGTATTTATAGATTTAGTGGAGGAAAATTGCTGACGCTAATTTGGCTCCAATTTGTGAAGTTAATCTGAAATTTTAGAGGGAAATGAAATTAGTGGCATTGGAATCTGTGCAGTTTTGTTCAGCCCATTTTTATTTCGTTCCATTTGTTGTTCATTTGTTGATTTCAGTAAACAAATTAAAAAGTTAAATTAACAACTGTAGTCAATTTAAAATGATTTAATTTATGTAATTAATTCAAGTTTTTAATTAAAGTTAAATTATTGCCATCAAAAGTTAATTAAGGATTAAAGAACTTTAAAAGTCATATTAGCACTACCCCTATAAATTTACTTCTCTCTCCTCTTACACCTACTTTAACAACTTTCTTAAAACCCGTGCCGAACCCCAAATGGGACTCTTTTTGGTGGACGGAGGGAGTAACACTTTCTTTTTAGAACATGACCGCATATCTTTTCGTTATTTTTTATCCCTACAATTACTCATTATTTATTAAAAAAAATCACCTTTAATTCAATCTCAACCACTCATTTCATACAATGATAGGACTCTTTCTCCACTATATAAAAATCACCACCCATATTATTAAAGCATGTGCCAACGAAAAGAATTTTTGGTATTTTTTGTGCATTTTTATCTGTAGCTGCTATTTGTCTTTCTTATCCCAACATGAGCATTTTTTATGACTAGCCCAAGAAAGAAACATGCATGGACAATCATTAAGATATTTTAACCAAACATAATTTGTTGATTAAATCTTGGATACATTGGAAAATTGACAAAGATGAATTTTTAGTGATGAACAATGGATGAAATACGTGAAGGAGAAGAGAGGATTTTTGTGTGTAAAACTATAGTAAATGTGATGTGTATTTATAGAGGAGAAAAAAGTAAAAAATTATATATATGTATATTTAATAGTAATACATGTATAAAAATTTTAAAATTTTATTATAATATCTAAATTAAAGTTATACCACCAATCAAAACCAATCAAAATGTGACACGTGGCTTAAATTTTGAAAAAAAAAAGACCAATTGGTCTCTTTTGATCTTAAAGAGCCTTGGATCGATTGGAAAGCAATTAGCTGCAATGATTTTTCTTTTTCTTTCGTTTGGGGCTGAAGGTTTCTCACCCTCAAGCTGTTAAAGTGTCCCACATTGGTCGGATGTAGTGGCATGAGTCATTTTATATGGTGAGACAACCCACTCCCTTATAAAACTTTTTAAGAGAGAAATGAGTCCAATATCCGTTGATGGGCCCCTCCAATATCATTGTCAACAGATGACGTTTGGGATAGTCCACGCTGCGCGTGAGGAGGGTGTGTTAAAGTGTCCCACATTAGTTGGAGATAGTGGCATGAGCCACTTTATATGGTGAGACAATCATCTATCTTTTTCTCCCTTTTAAGGGAGAAATTGGCCCAATATCCATTTATAATAGGCAGATGTTGTTGAATCGTCTTGATTATGTATACTATTTTTATTAAGGTTTTTTTAGTTTTTCTTTTCTTTTGGGAATGGTTTGCTACCTTAAAATATTTGTTGTCTAGGGTAAAATAAATGATCTCAAATGAGACTTTGTATTGAGTCAAGGCCGCCCCAACAACTCAAGAGCATTTCGGGCTGGCCCAACCTAAGATATGTCAGGCCTAAACATCTAAAAATGATTCAAATTTAACATTGCAACAAATTTTGGTAATGGAAATTCACGAAAGATTTAAAAGTAGTTGGAATGGTGTGGAAAAGAGAGATAATTTGGATGAGAGATGGGTGAGTGGTGACTACGAATTTCTGACCAAAAGAGGAAACTGGATTCGGCGATAGTACTTTACTGCCACCGCTCTACATTTATGTAAGAATACCCATTTCCACTTTGTCAGATGTTTCTCTCTATTTTTCTTTTTTTCTTTTTTCTCCCAACCCTCAACGTGATGCTCTGCCACACGCACCAGCTGTCATATTAGCTGTCATTTTGACCCACCCTTGACTCTCACCTATCTACGACTCCCACTCCACTATTTTTCTTTCCAATCATAATCCACTCATTTCATAATTAATCCAATAATTACCAATTAATGTCATGCCTATTTCCACATACTCCATTGCCATTCCATGCAATTTCCATAACAAATTTCTTCACAGGATTTTCTCAAAGATATGGTAAGTGACAAAAAAAGATATACAGTATTAAATTTTTAAAAAGGATTCAGCTAATAATTAATAATAAAGGATCAGAAAGGATTCCCTTGCAAAAAACCAGGTAGAAAAATACAAATAAATAAATAACACTTTTAACCACCATGATAATATATATGTTATTGGCTACTTGAATCTTGAAATGGTAAATGGTTGCTACAAGATTTGTACTAGAGCAAAAATATTTAGGAAAAGTGATGCACTGGTCAAAACAGCTGATCAGCAATCAGCAAAATTCTACTAGATTAGGATATGAAAATTGAGACAAACTACAGTTAACCTGAAAAAAAAAAAAAAATACACATCTAAAGATAAATTTTGTTTTTGTTTTTGTTTTTTTTTTTTTTCAATACATCATGATTGACACAAACCTCAACAAGAAGACTTGATTCCCTTTTCTCCCCCAAAATTTGCCGGCCCCAAACTAATATTTAACACATCATCATGACTCCCATCTTCAATCAACAAATTCCTACAAAACAACAAGAAAATTAAATCAGAGAAGGTGAAGGTAGTAATGAAGCAAGAAAAGAAAGATACATAGTGAGTTGGTTGTGAACCTGTGAGTGTGAATTCTTGGTGCATTGGAGGTCATCATGATGCCTTTTGTCAAGGGATTTGTCATTACTCTTCTTGGAGCCAATGTGTGATTTCCTGAGGCCCAAAAACCCCCTCCACCTAGTGGGATTCTTGGGGGGCCTCAATGAGAAGCTTCCAGAAGTTTCCTCCTCTTCTTGATCCTCATCCTCATTCTTAAGCTCATCGCGGAGCGTGGTGGTTTTGCCACTGCTGCAGCAGCCCTCCTTGAGGGGGAGGAGCCGCCCCTTGAAGAACAGCTCATCCGCCGACATCATCGAGTAGTTGCTCACCGAGAACTCGAAGTCGGCGGACACCGGCGCGTCCCTGTACGCCGCCGCCGCCGCCGCCCGAGAATGGGACCGAGAGGATTCCACGAAGTCGTTGGAGAAGGAGATTCTGGGGCTCATTGGGGGAGCCCCAGCCCCCTTGTGGTCACCAGGGTTGTTTTGGTTGTACATATCTCTCTAAAACATGCCATCGACCACTCACTACTAACACCAACATATGGTTGGCAAATTTGTCATGCCCCAAAAAAAAAAAAAATTGTTTTTTTTTTTTCAATTTTTCTCTCTCTAATAAATTCCACAGGGGACCCTCCAGCACTGTTGCAGTGCAGCAGTAGATGTTTGTATTTATATCAGATGAGAGGGGGGGACCTTTTTTATTTTTATTTTCATGTACAAATTCTTTTTAATTTTCAGCTCTTCAACTTCAACATGTGTATCTCAAACATATTTTGTGATATTTGAGTCATTGTTTGGAAAAGCTTAGGCATGTCCCTCCAATTAGCGTTGGCTTTGAGGCGGTCACTGTTTCAGTATTTACGGTAGTTGTTGAATTCGGGTGGGGAACAGTTAAAATGTTGGTCAAATTCATCGTATCTGCACTTTTTTTTAATTGCCTTTTTCTCTCTTGGATGGATATAGATGTATAGTGATAGATTCGTGAATATTCTCATTATTTGAAAGGTCGATCGTGATTGAATATATAAAATTTTATTACTGATTACATCAGTTTCACTTTAATAAACTCACTTTTTTTTAACACGAAAATTAAAAAATTTATTTTTAGAAAAAAAGTTAAATACTTTTATTTTATTGAAAATGAAAAACGAGTCTATTCTAATAGGACATTCCATAAAGAAAAACAAATTTCTTAGAATGGGACGAAGGGAGTATAATTTTACATTAAATTAAAAATTTGTCTTTAAATATATGAAATTTTAAGTATTTTGATTTTTGGCATAGTTATTAATTTTTAATGGATTACTGTCATAGTAACTAATTCAAGTACTTAGTAAATTAATGTCATCGCCGTTTAATAAATCGGCCATTTAAGTCATATAGACATTTCAAGCGAATAATTTGATAACCTTGTGAAAATTAAGAACAATTAAAAATTGATGTATTTGAAGACAAAATTTTAGATTCATATGCAAAATCATAATTTAGTAAAAATTTCGTATACTTAAGTGCAATGCATGATTCCGTATTTGAAATTTAAATCTCAAACTTAAATAGACTAACTAATGGCATAATAAAAACCTGATGCGTCCCCAATGCAATATTCAAACGGTAGACTTTAATATGTAAATAATAAAGTTGAAGGTTTAAACTTCATTGCTTTTCCTCTTCGAAATAAAATAATAATAATAATCTGAAGCTATGTACATGTGTTGATCTAATATTATAAAGTGATTAATATCTAAAATTAAATTAATGCCTTAATTTAAGTACTCGATCCCACAATTTTTTTTTAAAAATATTTGTATAGCATGGAAAAGAAACAAGATACCGATGTGGACATATTTAACATTTTGAAATATATCACTCCGTTTATCCCCCATAAATGAATATATACATAGGGAAGAGCTACCGTGAGAGCACTTCTTAAAATAAGAAATAAGAACTAGGAAAAATGTATGAATTTTATATAGAACACATATAAATTCGCTGTATAAAGGTATGAATTGCGAAAAATAATTTTTTTCTATCTTTGGGATCCGAACTCAGGACCATGAATCCATCCAACATGGTTACGAATCAACCGTAGATTTTGATGATCTAAGGGCTGAAAATGATTCTTATTTTATATCTTAAGAAATGTACTTATTTTAGCACTCCCCTATATATAAGGTAGCAAAAAATTTATTTTTCGCAATTCATACCTTTATACAACGAATTCAAACGTATTCTACATAAAATTCATACATTGAAAATTGCTCTTATTTTTTATCTTAAGATATGTTCTCACGATAGCCGACCCCTATATATATATTTGATTTGTCTTTGAAATACATACTCATTTCATTTTTGTGGTAAGTACTATTCCACACAACTCACTTACAATAAAAATAAACTCTTATTTCACTCAAATACATCAATTAATTTCTTAAAAAAATGGACTTTTATTTTAATCAAATACATTAATCAATTTCTTAATATCTGTTCCATCCTCAAATACCAATGGATTTTAGAAAGGGATGAAAGATATTAGTATAAGATAAGTGTTATACATTGGTAGGTTGGAATATATAAAAAGAGAGTCAAGTGTGAAATTTTGACTAGTACAAGGTGGGCAGAGGGCAGCAGAGGGGTTTATATATATAGTTTTATATATGAAGATGTGATGGGGTTTTGTCAAGACATGTGTAATTTGTCGTATAGTGTAAGATCTCAAAGACCATATCTTGGGTGGGAATGAAGCCAATTTGTCACATTGGATGAGTCATAGTGCTTTGTGTTGGACATTTTGTGCATCTTTCGGTTTCCATGACAAGGATTCCAAACTAGAAAACATTCTTAGAAAGAGTACTCTTTTGGCTATTATTTTCCCACACTCTTTCTACCTCAATAATATTCCTCATTGCCCAACTAAATCACACCATTCGCACTCTTTTCTTTTTGCCAAACTGTGTGAGTGATTGGCTAATTGTTTACATGTACTCAAAGTGTGTGATTGCAGTGGTGATGACTCAAATTTAATGTATATATAAGAAAATGTAGCTCATTAAGGTGGTCTTTTCATATAGTACAAAATGATATTCGTAACCTTTTTTCAAATATTTTTTCAACTTGAACAAGGTAGGCAACATGAACTTAGGAGTTTACTATATTATCACTAAATGCATATTAATTAAATTTAGGGATGATAGTTTGTAAATTATTGAATTTTAGCTAAATTTTGATTTGTACACCATAAAAAGATCCTATTTGTAAATTACTAGTACTATAATTTTAATTTGATTCGGATTTTACAATCGAGATGAATTTATCCTTAAATTACTACTGACATGACATGATGTCTTATTCGTCATTTAATTCATGCAGCAAAACACATCTGATTTTGTCAATGATTTCTTATTGTGAAAAGTATTTAAAATGTAAATTTCGATAAATTAAAATATACTACTTTATAAATAGAATTTTTTTTAATTTGGAAATTTGATTAATTACATGCTAATATGTTGTTATTCCTTTAATTAAGAAGCGTTTACTTTGCGTGATTGAGTATTTTTATTTTTAACACAAAGATTTCTCCAATCTTATATTTTTAATGGGATAAGAATAAAGTAAAATTAATTGAAATGATAAAAATAATTAAAAGTTTTAAAATATTTAAAATTTCAATTCATCAAAATAAATAAAGGATGGACCGTATCATATTTATCTCGCCCGAATCTATAAATTCAAACTTGTAAAAGTAATTCACGGGAACTGAGTCACCTGACCACCGGATCCTCACTTTAGTGATGAGACTCAGGTTCGATTCCCATTGGGAGCGAATTTGGTGTTTGGAGAGATAAGATGGGCTTGGTGATTTCTTGGAGTGTTTGGGGTACTAACTGCTAACTTCTAATATTACTTTGTCCGATAAAAAAAAAATTCACGGGAACTGAGACAAGTTCCATTGAACATAAAATTAGTAAACAATAGTTTGGGTTGCCTTCAAATGTATGTTTACAACATAATAATGACAACTAGTGGTATATCGCCTATTAGCTTGTCGGAAATCACATGTTTCTTTTACTTATATATTATTTTATTTAATCAATATTTGGATTGTATGGTATTGGTATGGATAAGACAAGCAACACCTAGAATTAATTTATTAGATGCCCAAGCGGAGAATAGCATTTCAAAATATTGAATACTCCTATTTACTAGAAAGTACATTTTAGGCAGGGATAGATTCAACAGAAAAAGAAAGTCACGGGTTCATCACATGAGATCACAGACCTTTTATTTTATCTTATTTTTTATAATTGAAAAATATTCAAATTATCATAATTAAAATATCTGTTAGTATTCGAAAATTGAGTATCATTATTAACACTAATTCATATGGTATATAGTGAAAATTTAAAATGCCCAATTCCTTAAAGTGTATATTGAAAAATGCCATATATTATAAAAATAACTATTTTATGCCCTAAAATACTAAATTATCTTTAATTTGGTCAACATCAATTGTATTTTATGACACCTCTTACACACTCATCACTTTCACAACGTCTTCCCCAAGAAAACATAGATGTTGATTGTTAAGAAGAAGATTCTATGTTTTTTTTGGGTTAATAGTCGGAAAATATATGAACTATCACCAAATTTGCAAATTGCACATGACCTTAAAAAATAGCCTTAGAATACACCACCTTTTAATTTAATTGTAACTAGTACGCGCCTCCCGTGCAATGCACGGACCATACTATATTTTTTTATTTTTAAAATTTTAAATTATGTAAAAATATCAAAATATTAGTATTATTTATGAGTTAGATTAATTGATAACAAAAAAATTATGCTAATTTAAATATCTTTTAAAAGTTCAAATTGTATTATTATTATTAAAATTTCACATTTAAATAGCACAAAATTAATTAAGAAATCGGAAGATATACGAATAATATAAAAAAGAAAATATAACAACAAAATATGCATATATAAATAAATAAATAAATAATTTCTACATATAATTCAATAAATATATACAATATTTAAAAATCTAATTTTAAGATATATAACAAAATTTTTATTTACAAATTCATATTAAAATTAATACTACGAATTTCCTTCTCTTTAACTGCATTAAAAACTTTTGTAATTTGAAAATATTTAAATTTAAAATAATTATAATTAAGCTAACTTTTTCGAAAGGAAAAAATGACATCTATTTAAACTTTTTCACCAATAAACGAAAACAAAATGAAAAAAGAGTATTGTGTTTAATATTAGAGATAAATGAGAGCGAACAAAAATTAATTTTATATCATTTAAAATTTACTTTTTATAATTTTTATATCAAATTAAATATCTATTCACAATCTTTAAATTAACATTCATATTAAGTATTTTTTTTTTCATGAATCAAAGTTAATGGTGTTTCGAAAAGAATTTTTTTTAAAAAAAGAGGATATAAAATTTGGAGGGATAAATATGAGGAGAGAGAAAAATTGAGGTAAAAAACTCCTCTTTTATATTATATATAGATTTGAACATGGCAAAATTTCCGATTAGGATTAAGTTTGACCGGCGACTGCGTGGACATTACATGGCATATTGCGCGGCTTTTTTTACATGCTGTCAATACACGCGTAAAAAACGACGTCGTTTTTTACTTCTACTTCAATTTTTAATTCAACTCCACCGGTTCCCCCAATTAGCATGCCCTAATTTTAGTAACACTCTTGAATTTTGGAAGGAAATAGAACGACGAAGTGATATTGAAGGGCAATCGAAGAAAATTATTCTACAATTCTGGCATCGATAACGCGATGAAGGAAAAGCGAAACGGTTGGAGATGACGACTGAAATCAAAGGAAGATAATAGAAGGTGTAACATGGGTGGCAGGTATGTTGTTAAAATCGTGAATTTCATAGTGTGATAATAGGTAGTTCTTAAAATTTGTGCATTTCACAATCGATTAGGGTTTTGAAAAGGATTTTATTTTTTATTTTTTATTACAGTGATAACTTCACACTGTTCATTCATCATGGTGGTTCATTTTATCAAATTCGAAGTTTTGATGCGTATGCTGGGGGTTAAAAGGTAGGGTTTCATGACCTTGATGTAGATAAGTTTGGTTTTTTTAATTTGAAGGAGTTAATGGAGAGTTTGGGTTATTCTGGATGGGCTAAGTTACTTTATGTCGAGCCTAAATCCTATACATTTAGGGTAATAAAAAATGATAAGGAGGTGATGGATATGTTGGGTTTCATTGTTGATGTTAATAGAGTTGTAAGCGTTTTTGTGGAGGGGGTGATTAGGATACATGATTGAGCAGATGTTGGTGTAGATGATAGGGTAGATGTTGGTGTAGATGATGGTGCAGATGAGGGTACATACGAGCCTTCTCTTAATGATCTATTGTCAAACTTGCCTACTATAGATGTCAGTGATCGACATAAAGTTAGTTATCCAATCCTATTTTGGTTTATGTACTCAACTTGTAATCTGCACTAACACTTGTATTTTTCTGATAACATGGGCTCATGATACGATCCTTGCCAGGCCGTTCAAACGAACACGCAAGCAGAAGACTGAAGAACGAACGATAGATGAATGGAATCCCAAAACCTCTGAATCTAACCCACGAAATTATATAGGCGAATGAATTCCCTATATCCCAACGTGATGTTGACGCAGCAACTCGGGGACGATGAATGACACCAGACGAGGGTTGATTGACTCGCCGTTATACTAGATAATTGAACTCGTCTTGGAAAAACTAAGAGGAATTCGAATACTCTCAAGAGAGAAGAAAACTCACATTTTTTGATTAATAAAATGATTCAATTTTCGGCCAACACCTATAAGCCATATATATAGGCAAAAACTAAACCTAGTCTAATAAGGAAACAACTTAAAACAAACCCTAATCAGCCAAACAAGGCCCTGATTCCCTAATTTTTGAAAATAACCCAATAAGCTAAACTATTGGGCTCTGAAATAACAAAGCTGAAAATAAAATAAATATAGCTAAACAACTTCGGCCCAAATGCAAATAAATCAAAATCGAACATAAACATGGGGCGCGAACTCCACCATATCCAAATGACTTCTTCTTCAACTCTTGCTTCTTCAACGACGAACCTTGGGCTGCATCAGAATCTCACTGGAATTCCTTGTGCACATGCCATATCATCCATAAACTACATGAAACATGACCCTCTAGATTATGTACATGAGTTTTATACAGTGGACAAATATTTGAAAGCCTATTCCTACGCACTTGAACCTATAAATTGTGAGAAAATGTTGCCAAAAGCCACTGGAAATTTAATGTTGTCCCCCTCGGTTAGAGTCATGCCAGAAAGACCTAAGAAGAAAATAAGAGAGCATGATGAGGTGGATGGAAATAAATCTAGTCGATTGAGGCAGATTAGAGTTCGGATGACTTGCCAAAAGTGCTTCCACGTAGGGCATAATTCCAAGGGTTGCAAAAATGAACAAGTTACTAAGCCTCAAAAAGAGCAGGTACATTCTTTTGCTTATTCAATCATCATTTCAATGTTCATCGTATATGTTAGGCCCGGAGGGTTTCGAATAGGTGTATGGGGGGGGGAATACATCTATGGGCTATTTTTCTTCTCTCTAAAAACAGAGGGATCTCAAGATAGAGATTAAAACGAAACTTTACACGCAAACTATGACACCTGTTAACTAAAATGAGTTTTGATCAAACAGGGTTGACGACTGATACTGAAAACTCTTCATAAGGAGTTATCAGTTAAGTTACTTGAACTTAACTGATGCACATAAGGGCTTCAGTCGAGTTTACTAAAACAGAGATGATATAAATCTTCCTGACTATCAGAGGATAGATCAGTCAGACTGATATCATACGCAGCGGAAATAACTTTATTTCGTAATAACCTCGGTTGAGCACGTTGTTAGTCTTAGGTTTCTCTTTGCAGTTATTCAATATTCAGTTTATCAAAAGTAAGAACACAAGTAAGTATATAAAAACTGAAAGCTGTAAATAACACAAAGACTTTTACGTGGTTCGGAAAATACTTTCCTACATCCATGGTCGGTTGATCAGACCAACAATCCACTTCGCAAGTGCTTAACTGGTGCCAATTTGACGAAGCCGTCGTTTGAGCTTCGCGCAAATAAAATATCCTGTGCCCACAACTAGACTAGCTAGTGGTAAGTCCAGAGTCGAATCCACAGGGAACTGAGCAGTAACTCCTCCTGCAAGGGTATCACTAAAAGTGGTTTGTATTCTGTAGGGTTCTGACCACAACGTGTTTATGGGCAGAACGGGGTTTCCAACCTAAACTGAAATACAAGGTAGATAAATCAAATAAGAAAACAATCCTGACTTGGGTTTGAATCACTAAACATGAACTAGGCACTCGATCATTGGTGCAAAGATAAATTACTATACTCGTATACTAGTGGTTATAGGCATAAGAATTGTTGCGCCCCTATTGTCACTCGTCACGCACGCAAAAAAACCCTTGCCCAATCTATCATTTCAGTTTATGATTCCTTAGAAGGTTTAGTTAATGGAAATCAACTAACCCGGGCAACATCCACGCTCTCTGCGATGGCCTATCGCTAGTTGTGCTTTGCCCAGAATGCATTAAGATTTAGATAGACCCACTTAACTCTTACGCAGATATTTCACTACAGTCACGGCTCCAACATTCGTTGTACTATTTTGGAGGTCGATGGTGTCTCGCATTTTGCCCAAAGTTTACTTGTGGCCAGAACTCCCTAGTTAACTAGTGATCAATTAATTAACCAAGTTGTTACAACCTTATTGGAATCAAACCTAGTGTATCGGGAATATGCTCATATAGTGATTATGCCCAAATTAGACCTCTCGAGTTAAGTGTTCATGCTTAGATCATCTTGCCCAAATCAGAATATAAAACTAGCCAGACATAAAATAAATAACAAAGGGAAAAGACATGATTAAAGGCAATATGAAAATACTTAAAGCAAATAACGAGTACCTACGTCCAAAAGTGCCGTGCAAAACATATGCTAGAAACCCTAGAACTATGCCCACAGCCTGGGCAAGCTTGAACTTCACGATGAAAATAAACTGCTCAACAGATCGGTTTTTCAGCACCCTTGGCTTCGAAAGCTCTTTGGGTATTTATAGGTGCGATTAGGGCAACAGAAGGCTCAGCCCATGGTGTTGCGGCCGGATCCATGCAAGGCATGGAGATGCTATCCATTTTCAAACCTAGTATCTTGAAGATTTGTTTCCTTCCGGATAAGGCGGAGGTTTGGCCTCATCTGTCTCTTTTGGATGCTGCCGCCTTCGGCCCATATCAAGCTCCTACTTTGCAATCCTGCCTCGCCCGCCTGTTTGTGCTTCTGACTTCTTTCTCTGTCCTCCTCCTCTTACCTGTCAGCTTCCGTGCGGTACTTATGGGCATAAGGGATGGTTTTGCCTCCAAATCCCCTTTGCTTCCAGCGCATACCTCTTTCACGAAAGATGACAGCAGTTTCGACCCCCTGGAGCACCTCTTGCCCACAAGCTGGTCCTGCTACAGAACTACGCCCTCCCAGGCGACCAAACAACACAAACTATAGGAAAAAGACTCGATCTAGACCTAAAACAAACACAAAAATAGAGCACAAACTTGGGCTCATCAACTGCAAACCGAACTGTGTGCTTGCCGGGTGCACACAACCGTTCCACTGAAGATTCCACTCTTCAGTACCCACACTTCACTCGTGTCGGATTTCTCACTCCTAGCACGACCTTGCACTAGGATCTCACGGAGTTAGAGTACCTTCCTGAACTCCTTTACCACTCAAACACTCGATTCTATCTCTCGAAAGGAGGTTTGAAAAACTTGCCAACTAAACTTCAAAGAACAAGTTCTTTGGAACAAGTTTGACCTAGGCTTCTGGGTAAACAGAGGCTTGCCTAAGGTCTAAGAGAATGTGTGTAATCAGCAGTGACTGATTTTGGCTTTGAAATTCTCTTCTTCGATTCAAGCTTTGGGGAGGTTAAGCTTTGAGCTGAGTAGCAATTTTGGCAGAGCTTCAGCTTATGTCGTTGAATCGGTGAAGATTGAAGTGATCCTCAAGCACTACTTATAGGAGAGATCCTGAATAGATCCGTTGGAGGAGAACGTCTTCAAGATTTCTTCCGTTGGAGAGCTTTTTGAATTTGGGCTGAGGCTTCAATCTTCGAGGTTCCTTGTTTGGTGGGAACGGCTATCTTGATGGGTAGGAGATGCGACGTCTCTGATAAAGTAGCCACCAAATAGGAATGACCTCTGCAGAGAGGGATGATCCTGAGATCTCTGCATTTAATGCGGCTGTACTATGTGAGCACGTGGCTTCCTTTGAACGTTGGAAGTTCAGTCCGAGGAAGAATGTTTAACTGATACTTGACTTTAGTATCAGTCCGCTGAGTCCACGGAGCACGCATTAAGTAATCAGTTCAGAACTGATTCTTCAACTGATACTTCAGTTGGTAACTTCAGTCTTCAGTCTTCAGTCCTTCGTTCTTCAGAACCACAAACTAAACTAGAAACGAACTCTAACACTTGAGTTCAAACTGTTCTAGTCTATTACAAATTAAACCTAAGGATTTTGGTATCATCAAAACAAGACACGATATTCCATGGGGTTCCCAACAATTCCCCCTTTTTTGATGATGTCAAAACCTTACAACAGTTCTAAGCAAAATAAAGACTAAACTCAGAGTACAAGTTCTAAAACAGGGTGAATACAGTTCCCCCTTAACAATAGAACCTATTACTTGTACTTTAGAGTCAAGAACACAACAATTCAAAACAAGAACGAGGAAAAGACATAAAAACCATAATAAGAGCCTGGACAAAAAGATATTGTCTTCAGGTTGAGATCAACAGAAGTTCTTTTTATTTCAATAAAATGACTGATGAGACATCAGTCGAGGTACAAAGCAAGACTTACATTGGAGTACAAAATACTAAATATAAAAACTCATGGGAAACCCATGGACTCCAGCAGTCTGCTTGGCTGCGCTTTGAACTTCTTAATCTTCATCTTCTGTCTTCATTCTTCATGTTCCTAAGCTTGTTCCATTCCCACTTGTTTTCCTTTGACTTGAGGTCTCCCTGGCTAATCTTCCTCATGATCATCGTGATGATCATTTTGCTTAATCGACTTCAGTCTTTTGAGAATAAGTCTCTAAAAACTTTCCCTCTTTTTGGCAACATCAAAAAGGTAGAAGTGACCGAAGGATGCAGCTAAGACCATGCAAGGAAACCGAATCGCAGAATGGTCCAGAGAAAGATGCCATGGGTAGGATGAAGGTGGAGAATGCGGAGGTTTAGAGAAAGAAAGAAAGATGGAGAGAAGGCGAGAGGAATGAGGGAGACGGAGAAAGGGGCAGGGGTTGATTTGCATGGCTCTCTAGAATGGGAAGAGAAGAGCAGCTATCATGCAAACCAAAGGAGGTTGAGGAGAGGGTTTTTGGGGAAGAGAAAGAAGCATATGAGGAGATGTGTGTGGATAGAGATGATTGAATCAGTGACTATCGTGAGGATAGACACTGTCGATGACCCAACACTTGGTCCATGAGGAGAAGACCTTGTGCAATGGGTTACGCAGGTTGACAACAAGCTCCTGCTCATTGCTGTTGCACCACACGGGAGCTTTACAAAAAGGTGAGAAGCTCGCCTGAGGAACAGGTGAAAGACCGTCTGCTTGAGACAGGTACTTCAAACCGTATGGTCCGGGCATGAGGATGGAAGACGCTCGCGTCGATGGATACAAGTTAGAACAGGGCAAGCTTTAACGTCGGAGGGACGTTGAGATCCAGTGGAAGGGTCCGGTGAAGACCAAGTATGTGAGCGTCATTTTCCCACTCCATGACTTTGCAGTCATTGAATTCTCCTATGTCGGAATAGAATTTTCTCTGCAAACTTTGAAGGAATTTGAAATTTTTCTCACAGTGAAGGCTGTGGAGATTTGTTAGTGGATGCAAAAAACTATTGAAGACACCATGGTATAAATAAACACAATTACCAAGTGAGAAGATGAAAAGTTTTTTTGAAAACTTTGCCTAAAATATTTTTGAAGAAAAATTCACGTCCGCCGTCACTGCAGGGGACGGAAGCTTCAAAAGGTGAGAAATATCATGTCAATGAGATTCTCAAGAAATTTGATCACAGAGGCAGAAAGGTTGGAAATATTTTTGGTAAAGATCTAGACAGGTTAAATCAAATCAAATTCCCTTTTTGAAAATACTTGACCTTTACAGATATTCCATATTCCAACAATATCAGTTAAAGATTTTGAAAGGAACTGATCAGTTAGAGAAAGATTTTGTATTTTAAAAACACAGAGTTCTTGACCGAAATAACTGATATTAAATAGTAAGCTTAAAAATACTTACTGATCGACTGAACATTGTAGTCAGTCGATACCACTTGATTATGAATAACTCATCAGGATGAGTTTTCTCCATTGCTATCCACGTCAGCAGTCGTAGAACAGCAGTTGGTTGACCATCAGTCAGTGACTCAACTAGAACACCTCTAGATTGACTTGCAATAGGACAAGGACACTCTAGCAGTGGTAAGTTAACCCAATGTCGTCTCTCAAGGAAGATCTTACAAGGCTTTTAATTATGTCACGGTAAAAGCAGTAAAGAAAGCAGTAAAGGGTTGATTTAAGAACTAAAACTTGTAAAGTAAACTCAACGTGAAATTAAACTTAACTAGGCGAAAAGGAATTATTAACTAATGCTTGTAACTTAAACTTAACTAAAAACTTAATCTTAAAATTAACTAGGCGTGAAAGAACAAACATAAATACTTAAGCATAATTAAACTATTAAACCTAGGCATGAATAAACGCATAAAGTAAAGGCAGAATTTAAATACTTGAATTAAAGCTTCTAATCTAATGAACATAACTAAAGTGCAGAATTTAAAGGAAAGCAATAAACAAAAATAAAGCATAAACATAATGAAATTGCAGAATTTAAAGGAAAACAAGTAAAAGCAAAGCAAGTAAATAAACGTAAATACGAAATACCATAAAACGTCTCGAGAAGCAACCTGTCACTTGATTACAACTCTAAACGAAGAACTAATCTAAAACATGAATTGAAAGAACATAAATCGAAACTAACTAAGAAAGCAATAAAAACCTAACTTTGGCTAACTAGGCGTGAACTCAAAATTAGGGCAAAAACGTTAGTTCTTCAATGCAAAACAAAGCCCTATTTATAGACTTCTCCTCAAAAGTTGCCATCCAAAGCTGGACTCCTAAAGGCAATAGAATCATGCAAGATAAGGTAACTCCAGCTGGCGTGTTCTTCAAGAAATCTCATCCTGGCGAGAATCATCAATTCAGCACGTTCAGCTCTAAAAAGGGCAGTGCAGAGCTAAAAGTCAGCTCTGGCAGTCAAGGCAGAGCTGGAAGTCAGCTCTGGAAATTTAGCTCTGGCGAAAGTAACTCTGCTCTGGAAGGCGAACTCCGGTGCGTCAGCTCGGGAATGGTAGTCAGAGCTAAAAAGTCAGCTCTGGCGAGATGGGCAGAGCTCGCAGCTCAGCTCTGGCGAGATGGGCATGTTGGATTTGTATACTGAAAGCAAGAACTTTATGCTTGTATACAATGATTCCTGTATTCACTATTCTTATCTCCTATCTGATTGTGTTCATGATTGCATATGTATGTTCTTTATCTCTGTATGAGTAGATTATATGGTGTGTTGTAGATCACAGAAGACCATATAATTGGAATAATCTTAAGAGATATAATATGATCACAGCCGAAATAACTCTAGGACAAGTTATTGGTTTAGGCTGCAGTATAGATGGAAGTAGTTTGTCTTGGCTACTTGTCTATACTGGTACGTCATTACGTATTGATAGGACCACAGTTTGAGATGTATTCTTCTATCTGACTTCAGTGAAGAATCAAGATCTCGTTGACTTATAAATCTTAATACTAATAAGTATTCAGATATATATATTAACTCGTATATCACTTTGACTTACTATGGGTGAAAGTTATATACTAACTCGAGTACTCTGTATCTTGGGTGATAGCGGTTAATATATGATATTTGATTATCTGTATTAGTACCCGTATCCGGTATAGGATAATGACATCCCCTTAAGGAGCTCAATAAGGTTTATTACGCTAAACCCTGCAGGTTGATTAAGTTCAGGCGTAATAATAAAGTTTGAGTGGTACTGCTTAAGGAATTATTAAGAGATTAATTAATTTAAGCTGTCAGAGCTCTAATTAATTAATGGATGTCGGATATTTTAAATACGGAGATTTAATAAGTCTAAATACAAGCCCCGACTCATCACCGGCAATAAAGGGGTAAGTCAGTATCGGTTCTCTAGTGGAATGAACTGATATTTATAAATTAATTATGGTCGGGGCTGACCATAGATAAATTAATTTATTTAAGGCCTATCTTTATTCCTTGTATCTGGTCCCTGGGCTGGCCCAATGTCTCCTAGCCCAAGTAGGGCAGATTTTCGGCCCTCACTCAATAACTGGCGCCCCCTCTTCTTTTATGTATTATAAAAATACAGCTGTCAGCTCTCAGGAAAAGACACTGATAAAAATTAGGGTTTTGAGAGCAGAGAGAGGCGCAGGAAAACGTGAGGTGATTTCTGTCTTGGGAATTTCCATAGCTCGTTGTCCATCCAACGTTGGGAATTGAGCGGGATACAGTCGAGAAGATCAGAGCTGGAGTCAGTTTCTTTCGACACGATCATCAACAGCTTGTGCATCCGATTCTCAAGTAAGTTTTCCTAACACCTATGTGCAGCTGTTAAATTCATAGGAGCATGTTAGGATTTAATCGTTGTATGATGAATTAATAATAATCCAAGAAACGATCATCGGGCAATCGGAGCATTAATTCATTTTAATATTCCTTCAATTGGTATCAAAGCCCAGGATTAATTTCTTGGCTCTATTATTAAATTATGAACGATTAATTATGTGCGTTTGTTTAACTGCTGTTGTTCTTCGTGGTTCGTTGATTCGTGGGATAAGTCGTTTGACGTTGTAATCGTTTTTCACCACGAGAAAATCCGTGGTTAGATTAGAATTTCAATTGTATTTGTTTTTCCGTTGTAAATCTGTAAAACTGAGGAACGAAACGAGGATGACGACGAATCAACGACGAGGAAGGTGTAAGGAGGATGCCACAGGCACGGTGCGGCACGGACAGCCGGCGCCGAGGGCAGCGCGCGCACGAGCGCTTACGCGCCGTGCGCTGCGCGCGCCTGGTCAGGCTGCCGCGCTGCCGGGTATTGCTGTCACCGAGACTGCCGGATCGAGGCGGGCTGGGCGAGCGACGGGAAGCAGCCGGCAGGGGCGGTGCGCGCCCGGGGCCGCGTCTGCGCGCTGCGCGCCCAGCGGGCGGCGCACTGCCGCTGCTGTCTGTCGCCTGCTGGAGCTGCAGTCGCCGGGATTGCCGAGTGCTGCTGCTGGAGTCGGCGAGGGGCGAGGGCTGGGCGTGCTGGGGCCGTGCGCACGCGTGCCTGCCGGCTGCGTGCTGCGCGCCCATCGCCGCACTGCTCGGCCGTCTGCCTGACTGCTGCTGCGCGCGCTGGTTTACCCACGCCGGGGACGTGCTGTTGCCGAGGCTGTTGCTGCCGGAGCCGAGCACGAGGAAGAGACGGGCGGCGGGGCAGCCGCCGCTGTGGACTGCTGCTGCTGGCTGGAGGCGGCGGCGCCTAGGGTTTTCCAAACCCTAGGTGGCCGATTGCTTCTCAAAAACCCTAGGGGGCCCAAACCCTATTTCCGGCGACGGGCTGCGTTTTAAGTTTTGGGCCTGTTTTTCTATTTTATTTTGTAATAGAATAGATGTTGGGTTTCCACGAATGGGTCACGAAGAATTTTAATTCTTTAATTATGTTCTTTGCATGTCGTGGTTGTTAATCCCTTAT
This sequence comes from Salvia miltiorrhiza, assembly GCF_028751815.1. Taxonomy (NCBI): domain Eukaryota; kingdom Viridiplantae; phylum Streptophyta; class Magnoliopsida; order Lamiales; family Lamiaceae; genus Salvia; species Salvia miltiorrhiza. Next base: position 28,242,901 of record NC_080392.1, on the reverse strand, counting down.
GCTCTTTACTTGCTTTTTCTCGTCTTTGCTTGTTAATATGTTTTATTAACTGCGCTTAGACAAGCATGATAGTAGGTTTATCATTTTCTTAAGCATGTTTTAGAATTCTGCGAGCATGTTTTACATGTTGCGTTCTAGAAAAGCATGATTAGGATTATGTGCTTGAGCATGTTCAAACCTTTTGAAGTTAAAAAGACTAAACAGTTTTTAATAATTTTTTAAGCAATTAAAAATTATTATAAGACCTCCACATGCGGCCTCAAGACAAAGTGATTGAGAATATGAGTAAACGTCCACACGAACGTGGCTTACTTTGTATTTAATTTCACAAGTTTGTCAAGTTGAGGTTTCTATTAAAAATATTTAAATCCATTTAAGTAGTGGGAGCTATGCGGTAAACGTCCACACGAACGTGGCTTACTCGTGTAATTCTCATGAGTACTTTAGAGGATGGATTTTAAATAAGATAACCAAGAGATTAAATTGAAAGCGGTATGGTCCTAGTGAGTATGCTAATTTCAAGAATTTAATCATCAAGGTTAAATTGTGGTTATTGTTTAGATATCATTTTGTAACACCCCGTACTTTTATGAGTAGTAGTAGTGTCGAGACACTACAGAGAGTACTACGGTACTGAAATATGAGATTATAATTAAGATGAGATGGAGTTATGATGATGAATAGAGATATTGAGCATTAGAGTTACACTTTTTGATGAGCTGAGTTATTATGTTAGATGGAAGTATGAGTCTGATAGTATTTTGATGTTTGAGAGTGTTTGATGAAAATTGGGAATGAAAAAGTTGATGAATTTTCGAGTTTGCTCTTGTCTGCCCTCTTTTCTCTGCGCTGCCAGAGGTTTCCTCATTTCTCTGCGCTGCCAGAGGATTCATCATTTCTCTGCTCTGGTAGAGGAATATTTTGAGTTTTATTTTTTTGAGAGCGCTGAGATATAAACATAAGTTTATGACGAGATGAGATATCTGCGCCAGAGCAGAAGCCGTTTCTCTGACGATTCATTTCGCTGCTCTGGCTAGTGATTTCGCTGCTCTGGCTAGTGATTTCGCTGCTCTGACTAGTGATTCCTCTGCTCTGACAGAGAAATCACCAATTCTCTGCTCTGGCAGAGAGTTCATTCCTCTGACGGAGAGTTCATTTCTCTGCTCTGAGCCGAGAATTCATTTCTCTGCTCTGACGTGAATTTCTGCTCTGCTCTGGTGGCAGAGCTGAGATCGAGTATCTGTGAGTTTAATTGTCCTATTGTTAATAGGAACATCTGATTAAGAATAGAGTTGAGATAAGTGAGTGAGACACCTTATAGAAGGGAGAGTCGATTTGAGAGATGATTGCTGATTGCTTTGATGTGAATTGTATCCGTGTTTTATCTGAGATGGTTTGAGTGATTGTCTAACGTGACTATTTGTTACGTATGTTTGTATGATGATGTGAGTATGATTTGTTTCGTGTTATGTTAACACGGATTATTTTCAAGATTTTGGAGAACGAGATTATTTTTAAAATCGGGAAATAGCATACAGCTATTATTTTTTTTGCATATCAGTATTTTATGAGAAATATTTTACTGAGACATGCGATGTGATATTTTCGAGTACACTATTTTCAGTGTTACTATTATTTTATTTGATTTTATCACATGAGTAAATAAAGTGTAGTTGTATTTAATCAAGAGAGATACATAATTACATTAATTCCACTAATACTACACTTGAGATATTTTGTTTTTACCACATGCTCATTATCTTAAATGGCAAGTGGATTAGGAGGTAGGAGTTAAGGGGGACATGCATTAATTAGCATTTATTATAAAGTGAAAATGTTGGGATAACACTTTGATTCAAGTGGGATTAAATTCTTGAGCAAGTCATTATCCTAATTCTACAAAAAACTCACGCACCCCCTCCCTTCTCTTCCCCATTCTCGGCCTCCCCTCTCTCTCTCAATACTCTCTTTTTCCTCCATTGATGTCCATTGAAGAAAGCTTAGAGAAGCTTCATCAAACACTACTATGAGATAATCCACCATCCAATCCAATCAAATACTATCATATCTCATCAAATTCAAGAAGCTAGAGCTAAGATCAAAGTTGGAGCAAAGTCTTGATCACCTTTTAAATCCTTGAGTAAGTGATCTTAGATTATTTATTTGATCATATTAATGATATGTGAATGAGTATATGATCATGATTGAGCTAGAAAATCACCAAACTTATTTTTTTATGAAATTTTCGAAAATTAGGAGCTTGAAACCCTACGAATTTTGTTGTTTATTTTCTTGAATTGGCTTGAGTTATATGATGATGGATTTGAGTTTATGAGATGATCTAGATGATTAATGATGGATGAGATTGAAGCTTGAGGTTGAGAAGTGAAAAATGAAAAATGTTAGTTTGAGGAAGAAGATGACATATATGTGTTCTATATGTGATTTTGTTATATGATGTTGATTTAAAGATTTGAGTGGTTATATGAGTTCTTGAGCATGCTATGATGTTAAGTGATGGTATAGATTGATGATTAGAAGTGATGAAATGAGTTTTGATATGAGTTTGTTGTTGAGAATTGTGATGTTATATTCAAGTTAGAAATGTTTTTGAGATATATGATTTTTGAGTTCAAGTTGGAGAAATTTCGTAGGCCAACTGACCTACTGTGATCGACGGTTTTTCGATTTCCAATAGCTTTGAAAATTTTATAGCAAGTCCATACATGAGTCTTTAGTACCCTGGTTAAATTTCAAGTCTTTTCAACTTCGTTTGATATTTCTTTAAAATGCAAATCTTAAACTGCACTTTATTACCGAGAATTTAAGAAAACAGGGGAAAGAGTCTTTCATTTCAGTATCTTCCTATTGATCTAGCTTTCCAAATTTTTATGGTATCAACCTTATTGTGTTAGCTAGATATCCACCGAAGATGAGCCTAGTTTGATAACGTTTACTATTTTTGAAAAATTGTAACCTTCGGTTGCACAAAACTGCCAGAAATGGTAGATCATGGTAAAAACGTCATATCTCTCAAATCACTTGGAGTTTTCGACTCTATTTTTTTTTTAAATGAAACTAGACTCGAAAATATTTCTTTCGGTATGAGTCTCTAGTCCAGGAGATGTCGGAGTCAGAACAGTTTAAATTTTGAAGTTGAGTCAGTGTAGAAACAGAGCATGTTTTGTTGATGTTTGTTTGTGATTTCTTATGTGCCTTATGTGATTGTGTTGCCTATGTGTTTGAATGAGATTAGACGAACCTTATATGAGAGATAAATCGAGATTTAGAGCCATGTTTTTCTTGAAACCTATCCTTGAACTTAAGGATGTGAGATGAGTGGAGAGTTTATATAGAGTTGAGTAAAGAGATAGAATATGAGATAGAGTATGAGATAAGGTCTGAGAATTAGTCAATGAGTTCTAATCGAGATTCATTTTACGACATGAACCTTCGATGATGATGATGATCCCTGAAGACACGAGCAGAGCAAGGAAGTAAGTAACTCCACTTTGACGAGAGATTTTGAGCAAGGTCTTCAGGTGGGCATTATTTTGAGTATACAGTTTAAGAGCTTTTCTAAACTGTTTTAAATAATGATGAAATTATGAGATGTTTTGATGTTTTGAGATATGATGATGTTTGAGAATTATTGACTTGCCAATATTTTTATGATAATGTTGAGCTTGTATGTTTACCCTCTACTGATGAGTTGAGATGAGATGATCGGGTCCTAGGCAGTTAGTTGATAGCTATCTTGCCAGGGCTAGTGTACACTGAGGTGACTGTGAGCCGTCTTCGGGTCGGCCAGTCACGGTGCTTGAGAAGGAGGCCTACTTCTCAGTACCTTGATGATGATGAAGAGTTGTAGATGTGGTACATACATGTCGAGTATTTGTCTGCAGACACTTAATTATGATGTTTATGATTAAAACTGCTTGCACAGGTTCTTTTAATATATAATTCCTGTGTATTGCTGAAATGTGGCAAGTTCAATTTATAGCTCTATGAGCAGCTTTGTTTTTCGGCGATATGTCCACTGAGTATTTATGTACTCACGCCCTGCATGTATTTCTAAACGTGTAGGATAAGTGGAGGGGGAGTATGGTGCGGTGTTGGTGGGGAATGTTTCGAGTTGACGTTTTCTTTCTCTATCGTATGTCTGTTTTGTCGATAGAGTTTTGATATGAAGTTATGTTGTATTAAATCAAGCATTTTACTCACGATTATGTGTCTTCATACATATAGTCGGTTCACCTTTTGTTGTCACACTCTGAATATTATGATTCTACATAAAAATTGAGTTACCCTTGTTTTGCTTTTCATGTTGAGATTCCCGATATTTATCGAGTTATGACAATGTTGACGGATATACCCTTTTGATGAATTATGATAATCTTTCCTTAGCATGTTTCTTCGTGAGCTTCCGCTGTTGATCTATGTATTCTTTCTATCTTTCCCCTTTCTTTTATTAGTCGTATCGATACTCGGTCCCCGCTATTACTAGTGTCGGAACCGGGCTGCGACACATTTCAAGTACAATGTACAACTCCCCAACGGAGTCCCTTCTTGAATATGATATGGTCTAGTTATGAGTCCAACTATTAATTTCTTTTGTCAAAAGGTTAAGTTGACATGGATAGAAATTAAATGACTAGGTAAATAGTCTGGTTGAGGAATTCATGTGTAAACGTCCACACGAACGTGGCTTACATGTGGAATTCTTTGAGCCGTTGGAGGTTTCACTAATATTGTTTTATCAAAAGGTTACAATATTATTGTTACGAATTATGTGCTTCATGTTCTTACATGTTTATTTGTTTACTTTCAGATATGTCTATGTCTCCGATAATTAACATTCTAGCAAACAATCCTCTCATCGGTCCTAATTACACCGAATGGAAACGCCATATTATGTATATACTTGACGCTGATGAGCACAGTTTTGTGCTTACCACTCCACGTCCCGCGGCCTTAACTGATGAGTCGACTGATGCGGAACGTGAGGCGCATAAAAGGTGGTACAAGTCGAATAATATGGCCAAGTGCTATATTATGATGACTATGCCGCAAACTTTGCAACTCCAGCATCAGGTCATGGATGACGCGGCGACAATCATGTTAAACCTCAAGGAGGTTTATGGGGAGTCCGAGAGGTCTGCTCGCTTTAACTTGATGAGAGAAATCTTATCTTGTAGGATGAGCGAGGGCAGTCCTGTGCACGATCATGTCATGCATATGACAAATTTGTTTGACAGGCTTGATCTGCTAGGAGGGGGTATCGAAGGCGAAGCCAAGGTCGATATCATCCTCAATACTCTCCCAAAAACCTATGAGAACTTCCGTCTCAATGTCGTTATAAGCAAAGTCAACTACACTCTTAATGAGTTGTTGAATGCTCTAGTTGCGGCAGAGGGAGTGATGGGCCGTGGGAAAGAGGTCCTTGTTGCTGCCAAGGGATCTGCTTCTTCGTCGAAAGGCGGGAAAAAGAAGTGGAAAGGTCCAAAGGGCAAGCATGACCATGAGGCTAGTGGGAGCGGTAAAGCCAAAGTAGATGGCCCTACCGGCGGCGTGATCAAGCCAACGGCCAAGGGAAAGTGCTTCAAGTGCGGCAAGGTTGGGCATTGGAAGAAAGATTGTCCAGTGCTCAAGGCAAAGGGACAAGGTACGTCACAAGTTTTAGTAACTGAAACATGTTTAGCTTCATTTTCTACTCATTCATGGGTAGTGGATACAGGGGCAACTGACCATGTTTGTTACACCTTGCAGGGCTTCAAGCCAACAAGGGAGCTAGCAAGTGATGAGATCACCATCTCCATGGGCAATACGTCGAAGGTCGCAGCTGTTGCTATTGGAGATTTATCTTTATGTTTTGGTGATGACATTTTAGTTTTGAGAGATATTTTATATGTGCCGGAGTTTTGGCGGAACATAATTTCTGTTTCAAAATTGTTTTTGGATGGATATTCTGTTACTTTTGATAGAGGCGTTTCTATCATGAAAAATAACATGATTATTTGTTCCGGAATTTTGAACAACTCTCTCTATACTATTACATGTCCAATTAAAAATTCTGTCCATGTTGCATCTACATCACAAATCTGTCCTAATCCGAATAAGAGGAAACATTATTCTCATGAACAATATACACATGCGTGGCACCTAAGGTTAGGCCACATCAATCTAAATAGGATCCAAAGGCTCGTCTCAAATGGAGTCTTGAAAGACTTTCAAGCTGTTCCATTTAGAACCTGCGAATCCTGTATAGAAGGAAAGATGACGGCCAGGCCTTTCAAGGCCAAGGGGAATAGGGCCTCACATGTGTTAGAATTGATTCACTCTGACTTATGTGGACCAATGTCCACAAAGGCTCGTGGAGGGTATGAGTACTTCGTCACTTTCATTGACGATTACTCAAGATATGGGTATATTTACCTACTTCAACGCAAGTCTGAATGCTTTGAGAAATTCAAAGAATTCAAGGCGGAGGTGGAGAAGAGATTGGGTAAATCTATCAAGTCATTGCGGTCTGATCGCGGTGGCGAATACCTCGGGAACGAGTTCTTGCAATACTTGTCAGATTCAGGGATTACATCCCAATTGACTGCACCGGGTACTCCCCAACAGAATGGTGTAGCAGAGAGAAGAAATAGAACTCTTTTGGAAATGGTAAGATCAATGATGAGTTATGCATCATTGCCTATTTCGTTTTGGGGATATGCCTTGGAAACAGCGGCCTACTTGCTAAATCTAGTACCGTCCAAATCGGTTCCTAAAGCTCCTATCGAGTTATGGTCTGGGCGCCAGCCCAACTTAAGCCATATAAAGATATGGGGTTGTCCTGCATACGTGCTAGACAATGAGGCGAAGAAATTGGAACCTAGATGTGAAGTAATGCTGTTTGTAGGATATCCTAAGGGAACGAAAGGTGGTTATTTCTATAATCCTAAGGATCAGAAAGTGGTTGTTAGCACCAACGCACGATTCTTGGAACAGGATTATATAGATAAACACAAGTCTAAGTTCGAGATTGTCCTTTAAGAAATCGAAGGCAATGGACAGGCGATTCCGTCACCCCAGCCAAGTGTGCAAGTGAATGCACTACAGGATACTGCACGAACCATTGTCACAGCTGTACCACCACCGCTTCGTCGTAGTGGGAGGGTTGTAGTTCAACCCGATCGATTTATGTTCTTGGGAGAATCTTCGGATCTTCTTCCTGTTGATGAACAAAAGGATGTCGACCCTGATAACTATAGACAAGCGATGAAAGATCAAGATGCAGATTCTTGGTACGAAGCCATGGTTTCTGAAATAGAATCCATGGGTGCTATGGATGTATACGAGAAGACCGAACTACCAGATGGCTTCTTAGCTATAGGTAGTAGGTGGGTATACAAGAGAAAGAGAGATTCGGATGGCAAAGTCACAGCTTTTAAAGCTAGACTGGTGGCGAAAGGTTATACCCAGGAACAGAGTATAGATTATGATGAGACCTTTTCGCCGGTTGCCATGCTCAAGTCTATCCGAATACTCCTTGCCATAGCAGCCCACATGAACCTTGAGATTTGGCAAATGGATGTCAAGACCGCTTTCCTAAACGGTTTCCTTGAAGAAGGAAGGGACATCTATATGCAGAAACCTGAAGGGTTTGTGAAAAAGGGCGAAGAACATCTTGTGTGGAAGCTTAAGAAGTCCATTTATGGACTTAAGCAACCTTCGAGGTCATGGAACAAACGTTTTGACGAGGTCATTAAATCCTATGGATTTACTCGTTGTGAGAACGAAAGTTGCGTGTACCGTCTAGATGCCAATGGTGACGTGGTTTTCCTTGCACTTTATGTAGATGATATCCTCCTCATTGGCAACAATGTTGAGCTATTATCAGACATAAAGAAGTGGTTATCCGAACAGTTTCAAATGAAAGACTTAGGAGATGCAGCGTACATCCTGGGGATCAAGGTCGTTCGTGATCGCCAGAAAAGGATGTTGAGCTTATCTCAAGCGTCTTACATTGATACTGTGATTGCTCGTTTTAGCATGCAAAATGCCAAGAAAGGCTTGCTACCTTTTAGACATGGCATTCCTCTGTCTAAGGACATGTGTCCTAAGACGCCTAGTGAGGTTGAGGAGATGAGGAAGATACCCTATGCTTCCGCCGTAGGTAGCCTCATGTATGCGATGCTATGCACGAGACCTGATATTTGCTATGTCGTTGGCATGGTTGCAAGATATCAGTCGAACCCTGGACCAGGACACTGGACTGCGGTGAAGCATATTCTCAAGTACTTAAAACGGACTCGAGATTATAGGCTAGTTTACCAGTCAGACAGTCTATTTCCTTTGGGTTACACCGATTCGGATTTCCAGGCTGACCGGGATGAGAAGAGATCTACCTCTGGTTATGTGTTTACCTTGGGAGGTGGAGCCGTATCATGGCGGAGTGCAAAGCAGAAGTGCATTGCAGACTCCACCATGGAAGCCGAGTATGTAGCTGCTTCGGAAGCTGCTAAAGAGGTTGTATGGTTCCGAAACTACCTCTTGGATCTAGGAGTGGTCCCTAATTTGCCTAAGAGTATCATAATTTATTGTGATAACTCGGGTGCAGTGGCAAATTCTAAAGAACCCAGGAGCCACAAGGCATCCAAACACATAGAGAGAAAGTACCACATCATACGAGAAATCGTAAACAGAGGAGATGTGCTAGTTGAGAAGATTGACACATTGGAGAACCTAGCTGATCCTTTCACGAAAAGCTTACCGCAAAAGACCTATGAGAAGCATGCTCGAGGGATGGGTTTGCGGTTGATGCCACCCACTTAGAGAAAAACTTTCAGTATAAGTGGGAGAGATGAAGTGAAGTTTTTGTAATAGCTAGTTTTTTTAGACACATTGTATACTAAAAGTTTTGCTTTAGTATAAGTGGGAGATTGTTGGATTTGTATACTGAAAGCAAGAACTTTATGCTTGTATACAATGATTCCTGTATTCACTATTCTTATCTCCTATCTGATTGTGTTCATGATTGCATATGTATGTTCTTTATCTCTGTATGAGTAGATTATATGGTGTGTTGTAGATCACAGAAGACCATATAATTGGAATAATCTTAAGAGATATAATATGATCACAGCCGAAATAACTCTAGGACAAGTTATTGGTTTAGGCTGCAGTATAGATGGAAGTAGTTTGTCTTGGCTACTTGTCTATACTGGTACGTCATTACGTATTGATAGGACCACAGTTTGAGATGTATTCTTCTATCTGACTTCAGTGAAGAATCAAGATCTCGTTGACTTATAAATCTTAATACTAATAAGTATTCAGATATATATATTAACTCGTATATCACTTTGACTTACTATGGGTGAAAGTTATATACTAACTCGAGTACTCTGTATCTTGGGTGATAGCGGTTAATATATGATATTTGATTATCTGTATTAGTACCCGTATCCGGTATAGGATAATGACATCCCCTTAAGGAGCTCAATAAGGTTTATTACGCTAAACCCTGCAGGTTGATTAAGTTCAGGCGTAATAATAAAGTTTGAGTGGTACTGCTTAAGGAATTATTAAGAGATTAATTAATTTAAGCTGTCAGAGCTCTAATTAATTAATGGATGTCAGATATTTTAAATACGGAGATTTAATAAGTCCAAATACAAGCCCCGACTCATCACCGACAATAAAGGGGTAAGTCAGTATCGGTTCTCTAGTGGAATGAACTGATATTTATAAATTAATTATGGTCTGGGCTGACCATAGATAAATTAATTTATTTGAGGCCCATCTTTATTCCTTGTATCTGGTCCCTGGGCTGGCCCAATGTCTCCTAGCCCAAGCAGGGCAGATTTTCGGCCCTCACTCAATAACTGGCGCCCCCTCTTCTTTTCTGTATTATAAAAATACAGCTGTCAGCTCTCAGGAAAAGACACTGATAAAAATTAGAGTTTTGAGAGAAGAGAGAGGCGCAGGAAAACGTGAGGTGATTTCTGTCTTGGGAATTTCTATAGCTCGTTGTCCATCCAACGTTGGGAATTGAGCGGGATACAGTCGAGAAGATCAGAGCTGGAGTCAGTTTCTTTCGACACGATCATCAACAGCTTGTGCATCCGATTCTCAAGTAAGTTTTCCTAACACCTATGTGCAGCTGTTAAATTCATAGGAGCATGTTAGGATTTAATCGTTGTATGATGAATTAATAATAATCCAAGAAATGATCATCGGGCAATCGGAGCATTAATTCATTTTAATATTCCTTCAGGGCAGAGCTCGAAGCTCAGCTCTGGCGAGATGGGCAGAGCTCGCAAAGTCAGCTCTGGCGAGATGGGCAGAGCTCGCAGCTCAGCTCTGGCGAGATGGGCAGAGCTGGAAAGTCAGCTCTGGCGAGATGGGCAGAGCTCGCAGCTCAGCTCTGGCGACAGGGCTACGCTCGCAGCTCAGCTCTGGCGACAGATCTCTCCTAAAAAACACCATTTTTAGCCAAAATTCTCCAAAATTGCACTCTTCCATCTATAAAACCTAAATCTCCTGCAAAGCATAAAATAAACCATAAAACGCACCAATTTCTAGAAGATTTAACTTAAAATATGCACATGCAAACCCCTAAAATTAGAACAATTAAGCATAAATCAACCCCCCCACACTTAGCCTTTTGCTTGTCCTCAAGCAAAATCCGTATGAATCCTAGGAAGAGATTGATTTCAACAATGCAAATTTCCATCCAAACATTCACAAAGTCAATAAGTCAATTCAAAATTTTACAATCAACACACATCTCTCGATCATGCAAGTAACTCAAAGTTTAAGAACCAACAAAACAGTAATGTAAGCAATTCGATCAGACCCAATTCTCCGCTAGAAGTGAATTCCCTAATGTGATCGCCTTTATAATCAATATCACCATTTTCACACTTTGTGTGCTTAAATTTTCGATAGTTGAGCCATAGTTCGTGAAATAAAAACCATTTGGATGTAATACAAAGTTTTTTCACGTGGTTTCCATGCTCATAGTTAGACTACAGGAGCAGAGACTCAGAGCTGTCACGTTTCAGGGCTGGCCAGATGTTTCAGAGCTGGCATTTTCAAAACTGGCAATTCGTCCAACATTTTCACAAATAAGGATACGATCGTAGGCAATCACAATGCCAACACTCCTTCTAGCATCTACCGGACAAATCACGTTTTACTTACAATTGTGTTGCAATAAAACTCAAATTCTTTGCACAAACAAGAAACACATATCAAAAGTAAAACAAGAATAACCACCATTCAAACACAAACTCGAAATTCACATCGAAAACCATGTTCTCTTCCACAAATTCATAAAAATTAGCAAGTATCCCAGAGCAAGCTAAGCATAAAAGGGACCAATCGCCCAATTGAAAACATGCAACAAAACAAGTCACCCCCCCACACTTAAAGAATGCCATGTCCTCAGGGCACAAAAGAAAAAGAGGTAGAAAACATCCCTGATTATCGGCATTGAAAAACTGAAACATCGTGAGAGGAGGTGAAAAGTGAGGTTTGCGGCCTTTTGCAGAGTAGAAACGGTAGCGCTGGATCTGGGCAGCGCTGAACTGGGCAGCGCTGGCATTCTTCAGCGCTGGATCTGGGCAACGCTGGACTGCAAGGTCAGAGCAGAAATTGCAGTGCTGAAAACAAAGTCATTAACACCCAAAAATCAAAGTAACCGCACAAGCAACCAAAGACTAGGAACGAAACAAAAATGAAAAAAAAACAAGACAAACAAAAACAAAAACAAAAACTAAACCAACGGTGGGTTGCCTCCCACCAAGCGCTAGTTTTAGAGTCGCCAACCCGACGTAGAGGATCCCTTAACCAAAATCGCTATGAAACGTCAGCTGAATTAGTCCTCGTGAAAGCACATCATCCTCTAGTTCAGCTGCGGGTCCTCTTAATGAGCAAGCAGAGCTCATTGCGTTCATCATTCTCTCGAACCAAGAGCTATGTCGAGATCTCTCCTCTTTCTTCTCTTCCAAAGGTGGTGCACTCTGCACTCTTAGCACGGCATCATCATTGCATGGCAGCACATCAGCTCGTTCTTCCTCAACGATTGCATCCACTTTCACGGTAGTTGGCACCTCATGAACGACATCAACGTCGAGTGGAAGCTTGGCCAAAAACTGATCTTCAATGGCCTCCTCATCCTGCAAATTATCAAGAAAAATTTGTATAATTTTGTCCTCTTTCGGGCTAGTGCTCTCCAGCACTGGCGAACTAGTCAGGGCTGGTGGACTAGTCAGGGCTGGCTGACTGGGCAGAGCTGGGCTCGTAAGGTCTGAGCTCTGCAGGGCTGGACTGGGCAGCACTAAACTTGGCATGACTGGACTAAGTAGCGCTGGACTGGGCAGCGCTGCACTTGGCAGAGCTGGTGCGGTGGTCAGAGCTGGAATGCTAGGCAGAGCTGGTAGACAATTGTCAGCGCTGAAAATTTCCACTTCTTCCGCATGGTCAGAAATCTCAATAAAAGAACAAATATGCATTAAAGAAGTAGAAATAACAGGCTTCTTATCGAAGACAGAGAACGTTACCGATCTACCTGACCCGGCCATGCTCAAAGTTCCAGAACTCACGTCAATGCGAGTCTGGGTAGTAGCCATAAAAGGTCGGCCAAGCAGCACAAGATGGCCATTCTCTCTTGCAATGCCTTTCCCTTCATCGAGCACCACAAAATCTGCCAGTACCTTGATCCCTCTCACCGTTACTTCTACCTCCTCCAAGAGTCCACGTGGGTGGGTTATAACTCCGTCAGCTAGCTGGAGTTTCATATTTGTGCGTTTTAGCTCATCCTCCTTCCTGCCCAATTTCTGAAATATAGCAAACGACATCAAATTGACTGCCGCACCCAAGTCTAACATACCCGAGAACTCTCCAGCTCTTCCTAAACCAATACCAAGAATGAAACTTCCTGGATCTCCTTGCTTCGGTAGTGGTTTGGTTGGATCTACAATCATTGGTGGCAGAGGTGGGCTGGGATGTTGGACAGCTTTCGGTGGTCGATATGGCGTAGTGGACTTGTGGAGTTTCAGCTCTGGCCGCCTGATCAACTCTGGGCGTCGGGTCTGCTCTGGCTGCCTTCTTGACAGCACTGGAGTTGGCAGCGCTGGACTCTGCAGGGCTGGAAATTGCAGGGCTGGAGGTTGCATAGCTAGAATTGGCAGGGCTGAATTCTGCAGAGCTGGATTTTGCATAGCTGGAGTATGCAAAGTTGGATTCGGCAAAGCTGAATTCTGCAGCGCTGGATATTGCAGGGCTAGATGTGGCAGGGCTGGATTTGGCAGGGCTAGATTTCTCATCTGCTCTGTTACCTTCCTCTCATCTGGTACCCTGATTAGCTCTGGCATACTGGACAACGCTGGCGGTGTATTCTGCTCTGGCAGCGCAGTAATGCCAGAGCCTGATGTAGCTGGTTCTGCTGCTGCTGTAGCTGGTTCTGAGTGCCCGACAGTTACCCCACGGTGGTCTCAAGTCTTTTTATGGTTGCGGACTGAGATTCCAAATTCTGCTTGGTCATCTCCATGTTTTGCTTGGTCATCTCCATAAACGACTGCATAGTATCTTCTAAGGCTGACTTCTGCTGTGGAGCATTCTGAAATTGTTGAGCAGGTTGAAAATTTCCTTGCTGCTGACCTCTCCATCCGCCATTGAAGTTCTGCTTGCCTTGATTATAATTTATGCTCTGCGCAGGGACAGGTGCAGCTTCCGTTTGGCTCAACTTGAGCTGCTGTACTTCGCGCATAATTGAGGCCAATTGTTTCTGCATCTCAAACTGGTGCGTTATAGCGCTGGCCTCAACTCTCTTCCCACGGACTGATTTTTGTTGAGAGCTCTCTGCTAAAGTTTTAAATATTTCCTTTAGCTCTGCTGCAGTCTTCCGAGCTATGTTACCTCCTGTAGTGCTGTCCACCATAAATTGGATAGTTTGCACTAACCCATCGTAGAAGTATTGCATTAACATCACGTTTGTCAGCTGATGTTGTGGACATTGTCGGAGGAGTTCTTGAAATCTTTCCCAAGCTTCATGTAAAGGCTCGTCCGATCCTTGGGTGAATTCCATGATTTGCATTCTAAGCTCCTGTGTCTTGTGGCTGGGATAATATTTAAGCATGAATTTCTCACAATCTTCTCCCCAAGTGGTGATGGAGTTGGGCGGCAGAGTTAGCATCCACATCCTCGCTCGATCCTTAAGTGCATAGGGAAAGCACTTGAGCTTTAATTGGTCCTCCGTGAGATTCAGCAATGGAATGGTTTGCACTTGCGTGCAAAAATCGCGCATGAATTGCAGGGCATCCTCACTCGGCATCCCGTGAAACACCGGCAGAAAACTTGAGTCATTTGGTTTGAGATTGTAGTTTCTCACGACGGCAGGGAGCACGATCGTTGAAGTGTTTGTGTCTCCAATTACAGGCCTGGTAAAGTCTCCCATGTATTCCATGTTTTGGGCCATCTCCTTCTTCTCCTTGTTTGTATTCTGCTCAGTGCTGAAATTAGCAGGGCTGGCCTAGTCTGCGCTGGAGTTGGCAGTGCTGACCTGGGCTGCGCTGGCAGCGCTGAATTCGGCAGGGCTGGTAGCGCTGAACTCGGGCAGGGCTGGCAGTGCTGAACTCGGCAGGGCTGGCAGTGCTGAACTCGGCTGAGCAAACACTAACAAACAGATCAAACGCACCGGCGGGAAAGAAAAGTAAAAACAAAACGTAAAGTAAAGAAAGCAATTAAAAACTGAAAAGAAAAGTGACACAACTAAACGCCTAAAACCTTCCCCGGCAACGGCGCCAAAATTTGACTCAACTAGAACACCTCTAGATTGACTTGCAATAGGACAAGGACACTCTAGCAGTGGTAAGTTAACCCAATGTCGTCTCTCAAGGAAGATCTTACAAGGCTTTTAATTATGTCACGGTAAAAGCAGTAAAGAAAGCAGTAAAGGGTTGATTTAAGAACTAAAACTTGTAAAGTAAACTCAACGTGAAATTAAACTTAACTAATGCTTGTAACTTAAACTTAACTAAAAACTTAATCTTAAAATTAACTAGGCGAGAAAGAACAAACATAAATACTTAAGCATAATTAAACTATTAAACCTAGGCATGAATAAACGCATAAAGTAAAGGCAGAATTTAAATACTTGAATTAAAGCTTCTAATCTAATGAACATAACTAAAGTGCAGAATTTAAAGGAAAGCAATAAACAAAAATAAAGCATAAACATAATGAAATTGCAGAATTTAAAGGAAAACAAGTAAAAGCAAAGCAAGTAAATAAACGTAAATACGAAATACCATAAAACGTCTCGAGAAGCAACCTGTCACTTGATTACAACTCTAAACGAAGAACTAATCTAAAACATGAATTGAAAGAACATAAATCGAAACTAACTAAGATAGCAATAAAAACCTAACTTTGGCTAACTAGGCGTGAACTCAAAATTAGGGCAAAAAACGTTAGTTCTTCAATGCAAAACAAAACCCTATTTATAGACTTCTCCTCAAAAGTTGCCATCCAAAGCTGGACTCCTAAAGGCAATAGAATCATGCAAGATAAGGTAACTAAGGCTGGTAAATCGGTGCCAGTTTTTCGGTTAAAACCGTAACCGAACCGAAAAAACCGGTTATCGGTTAACCGAAAACCGGTTTTTTCCGGGTCGGTTCGGTTACCGGTTAGTAATCTATCAGTAAATCGGTTAATCGGTTTAACCGGTCGGTTAACCGGTTAAACCGATTAACCGATTTTTTTATTAAATTATTTAATTTAAAATTTTTAAAAATCCCACAAATACAATCTTTACCAGAATCTTAGTTCGGCAGTTCCTAATTCCCTTGCAGTCGGCCTCCCGTTCCACCTCCCTCCCTCTTACCCAGTTCCCACCGGCGCCGGCGCTGCCCCTCACCCGGTGCAGCACAGCAAAGGCGCCGCTGCTCAGGCACCTTTCTCCGCCCTCTCCCAGTCCCAGCAGCAGCACAGCTGAGGTGTCACCCCCTTCGCTGGCGTCGCTCCTTCCCGCCAGCGTCCCTCCCTCTCCCTCTGCACCCTGTCCACCGTGTTTCGACGCTCCCTTGCTCCCTGCCCACCGCCCTCGGCGTCCTCTAACCTCCGGCGAGGACTACTATTATATGGTATAACTCCCCTCCAAGATGCATAATACCATCGGCTTGGATGCTCGACCCATCCTTCCTTGAAATTAACCTTTATTATCAAATTAAAGGAGGAATATATATATATATATATATATATATATATATATATATATATATATATAGGGTGCGGTTATAGTGAGAACCACAATTATCGTGAGAACATAAGAACCAATAAAATTACTGCATCTGCTATACAAATTAATGCATCCGCTATTAAATATAATGCATCCGAAAAAAATAATTTTTTTGCTCCCTTCAGGATTCGAACCCAGCATCTGCATTCATCCACCAAGATGATGCATCCACCGTAGATCTTGATGATCGAATGGCTTAAAATGGTTCTCCGTTCTTATTTTATTAGCGGTTCTTATTTGAACCTCTCCCTATATATATATATATATATATATATATATATATATATATAGAGAGAGAGAGAGAGAGAGAGAGAGATAGAGAGCCAAAGCTTTTTTTTTTCAATTTGATTCGGTTGATAAGATTATCAAATTTGATTGATAGCTTCTTTTTTTTCCAATTTGATTCTGGCCAACTTGATCATTTAATTTGTATGGGATTGGAAAACAGGAAGGACTTATTATGTTTTATTAATTTATTATATTGAGAGATTCTAGTAATATTTTGATCATAGAAATGAGGAGTAGAAACTTGTTGGGTTAGTCCCTGAAACTTTTATTATGTGATAAAACTCTTTGTTTTATGATATATTAAGCCTTGGCTATGATTTTGTGAACAGTTTTTATTTTGTAGATCTTGATCTCTGTTTTGAATTTTTAGTTTTGGTTATGTTGAGATAGATTCTAGTAATATTTTTTGCTCATGAAATCATCATCTTGGAACATGCTACTACAGTTTATTGAAAGCTTTATTGTTGCTTTTGATTGTAATGTGTGTTAATTGTGGTTAAATTGTTGCTTAGGTTGGAAATTTGTTTATTATAATTGAATGGTTCTTTTTTTTTAATAAAACCTTACAAGTCTTTATAAAATATTTTTTTGTTCGAAATAAGCATAAATCATTTGTTGGTGGAGTGGATAGTATCTCATCCTTTCCTTGAAAGGCTAAGGTTCAACTCCCACTCCCTACAAATTCATAAAATTCGAATTTTTTGACATTTAACCGGTTAATTTGGTTAACCGAATAACCGAGCGATTTAACCGGACCGGTTATTCGGTTAACCGGATCATAAACCGGTTCGGTTACCGGTTAGTACATGGGGTCTTATTCGGTTCCGGTAAACTGGTTCGGTTAAAATTGAACCGACCGGTTTACCAGCCCTAAAGGTAACTCCAACTGGCGTGTTCTTCAAGAAATCTCATCCTGGCGAGAATCATCAATTCAACACGTTCAGCTCTAAAAAGGGCAGTGCAGAGCTGAAAGTTAGCTCTGGCAGTCAAGGCAGAGCTGGAAGTCAGCTCTGCAAATTTAGCTCTGGCGAAAGTAACTCTGCTCTGGAAGGCGAACTCTGGTGCGTCAGCTCGGGAATGGTAGTCAGAGCTGAAAAGTCAGCTCTGGCGAGATGGGCAGAGCTCGCAGCTCAGCTCTGGCGACAGGGCTACGCTCGCAGCTCAGCTCTGGCGACAGAACTCTCCTAAAAAATGCCATTTTTAGCCAAAAATCTCCAAAATTGCACTCTTCCATTCATAAAACCTAAATCTCCTGCAAAGCATAAAATAAACCATAAAACGCACCAATTTCTAGAAGATTTAACTTAAAATATGCACATGCAAACCCCTAAAATTAGAACAATTAAGCATAAATCAGTCAGCATGACTGTTTGAGAGAAATCTTCAAACACAGCATCACTCTTCTGGGTTGATGAGGCCGATCCTTCCACACAGATCGTTGAACCTTTCTTCTGGAAGAGCTTTGGTTAGCAAGTCTGCTCTCTGAATTGCGGTCGGAATCCATTCACCAGAGATATCCTTATTTTCGACGTGATCACGAATGAAGTGATGTCGAATATCAATATGCTTGACTCTGGTGTGATGAACTGGATTCTGGGATATTGCAATAGCACTGGAGCTGTCGCAATAGATTGGGACTTCCTTTTCTTCGATCTCATAGTCCTTCAACTGTTGGACTAACCATAGGAGTTGTGAACAGCAGCTTCCCGCAGCAACATATTCAGCTTCAGTTGTGGAGGTGGCGACTGAAGTTTGCTTCTTTGAAAACCAAGAGATGAGCTTGTTGTCTAGGAATTGACAGGTTCCAGATGTTGATTTGCGATCAATTTTGCATCCTGCAAAGTCTGAGTCTGAATATCCGGTGAGCTTGAAGTCGTCGTTAGCTGGGTACCACAATCCTAAATTGGGTGTGCCTTTAAGATATCGCAAGATTCGCTTTGCTGCATCCATGTGAGCTTCCTTTGGATCTGACTAATATCTCGCACAAACCCCGACTGCAAACGCAATATCTGGTCTGCTCGCAGTCAAATACAACAATGATTCAATGATTTCTCTGTACTTGGTTGAAGATACAGATTTCCCTTCTGATCCTGGATCTACTTTCCAGTTTGTATTCATTGGAATCTTGACTGATTTCATGTGCTGAATACCGAACTTGGCGATCAGTTCCTTGGCGTACTTGGACTAATTGATCAGTATTCCTTTGCTGGTCTGCTTGACTTGCAATCCTAGAAAGAAATTCATTTCTCCCATCATGGACATCTGGAACTTATTGGTCATGATGTCAGCAAACTTCTTGCACATGCGTTCGGATTTGAATCCGAAGAATATGTCATCGACATAGATCTGAACAAGTAGGAGATCTTCTCATTCTTTGAAAGTGAACAGAGTTCTGTCCACTGATCCTTTCTTGAACCCTTGTTCAATAAGATACTCAGAGAGAGTATCATACCATGCTCTTGGAGCTTGCTTCAGTCCATAGAGCGCTTTCTTTAGCTTGTACACCTTTTCTGGACCTGCAATCTCAAACCCTGGAGGTTGTTCAACGTAGACTTCATCTGTGAGCACTCCATTGAGAAAAGCGCACTTCACGTCCATTTGATGTACCTTGAATCCTTTGTAAGCTGCAAAGGCTAAGAAGAGCCTGACTGCTTCCAATCTGGCCACTGGTGTAAAAGTTTCATCGTAGTCGATTCCTTCTTCTTGACTGTATCCTTTTGCAAATAGCCTTGCTTTATTTCTCACAACGTGACCTTCTTCGTCTTTCTTGTTTTTGAAAATCCATTTCAAACCAATCAGTTTTGCATCATCAGGTCGATCCGCAAGTTCACAAACTGAATTCTGATTGAATTCATTGAGCTCTTCTTGCATTGCGATGACCCATTCAGTGGATTTCAAAGCTTCTTCAATATCCTTGGGCTCTGTGGATGATAAGAAACAGCTGAAATTCTTATCTTCGTTGATGCAGTTCTGGTTGATATCAAAGACGAGGTTGCACATTGATCTTCGAGTCTTGACACCGTCTGATGGTTCTCCAATGATGTTCTTCTTTGAATGGAGTTCAAACCATCTTCGATACTTCTTGATCTCTTCTGGTGATGGAGGAAGTTCTTCAGTCAGAACGGTTCTAAGGTGTTGAGCATTGTTCTGAACTGGGGAGAGATGAGTTGATCTTCTTCGGCTAGTTCAGCTCTTTCTTTATCAGTTGGAGTTCCCCCTTGACTGATGCCATCTGCATTGGCACCAGTCTGAACTTCTGACCTTTGACTGATCTTCTGATACTAAAGCTTTTCAGTATCTTCATCTTTTCTGGGTCCCCACACCAAGACTGTAGAAGGTTCGGTGTCCTGCTTTTCAGTTCTGGAAACTTCAGCATTCTCTGTTTCCTATTTTCTGAATTCATCAGCAGACTCATCAAAGACAACATGAGGTGTTTCTTCAACACAGAGAGTTTGAGAATTAAACACTCGATAGGCTTTGCTGGACCGTTCAGTTCCAGAATATCTAAGAAAGATTCCTGGATCAGCCTTGCTATCAAAGGTGTTTAATCTCCTCTTATCATTGTTGTGGATGAAACACTTAGAACCGAAAGCATGAAAGGAAGAGATTGAAGGCTTTCTGTTATTCCATATCTCGTATGGAGTTTTTCCATGTCTTTGAGTAAGGAAGGAGCGATTTTGCGTGTAGCATGCGTTGTTGACTGCTTCGGCCCAAAACTTCAAGTTTTGATTCAGTTAGCATCGTCCTTGCTGCTTTCTTCAAAGACCTGTTTCTTCTTTCTGCAACTCCGTTCTGTTGAGGAGTCCTTGCTGCAGAAGTTTGATGACTGATTCCATGTTCCTCACAATACTCACGGATGACAGTATTGAGGAATTCAGTCCCACGATCGGATCTGATGCTGATGATGTTGACTTCCTTTTCAACACTTAGTCTTCTCAGCAGTTTTGGCAATTCCATCAGTGTCTC
Organism: Salvia miltiorrhiza; assembly: GCF_028751815.1. Lineage (NCBI taxonomy): Eukaryota > Viridiplantae > Streptophyta > Magnoliopsida > Lamiales > Lamiaceae > Salvia > Salvia miltiorrhiza. Next base: position 28,222,353 of record NC_080392.1, on the reverse strand, counting down.
CTTCTTGTTGTAGAGAAAGATGACCCAAGTATATCGTGAGAAATCATCCACGACAACTAAGGTGTACTTTCTGCCATTGTAGCTTCTGGGAGAGATAGGGCCAAACAGATGCATGTGAAGTAGTTGAAGAATCCTTCCAGAGGAGTGTCCTGACTTTGACTTGAATGATGTCTTTGTCTGCTTTCCTCTTTGACATGCTTCACATTCTTGCTTCTTCTGGAATACAATAGAAGGCAGACCTTCTACCAACTGGTGTTTAGCAAGCTTGTTGATCGTCTTGAAGTTGAGATGGTTGAGTCTCCTGTGCCACAGCCAGTTGAGCTCCGAGCTGCTCTTGCTGATGATGCACGTTTCTGGAGGGCTGTTTTCCCATGAGACAACATAGAGACTCCCTTGTCTGAAACCTTTCAGAACCACCTTTCTTTGATTGTTTCTGACAGTGAATTCATCCGTTTTGATCTTCACTGTGAAACCGCTGTCACAAAATTGACTCACAGACAACAAATTATGTTTAAGACCAGAAACAAAGCTAACATTACTGATACTGGCGTTACCCATGTCGAGCACACCATAGCTTTTTGTTTCTCCGATTGAGTTGTCTCCGAATGCAACTTTGGATCCAGCTTTCTCAACGTATTGAGTTAGATATTTTTTGTAGCCCGTCATGTGCTTCGAACAGCCGCTATCAAGATACCACGTTCTTATTGACGCCTTGACTTCTTCCTTCCTTTTAGATTTTCTGCATTTGACCTGCCAGGAAGAGTCAATTTAGGTACCCAATTAAGATTTGGGTCCTTCAATGTTACCTCGAGTTTTCTTTGGAACCCATCCATGCTCCGTGCACGGTGTTCTCTTAACCATAAGCTACGAAAGTTAGGCGGGTCCCTCTGACCGTTTATGCTCCGTGCAGGGTGTTCTCTTAATCGTAAGCCGCGAAAGTTGGATGCATCCCCCAGATCATCCATGCTCCGCGCAGAGGGTTCGTTTTAACCGTAAGCCACGAAAGTTGGATGCATCCTCCTGATCATCCATGCTCCGTGCAGGGTGTTCTCTTAACTATAAGCCACGAAAGTTAGGCGGGTCCCTCTGACCGTCTATGCTCCGTGCAGGGTGTTCTCTTAATCGTAAGCCGTGAAAGTTGGATGCATTCCCCGGATCATCCATGTTCCGCGCAGAGGGTTCTTTCTTAATCGTAAGCCGTGAAAGTTAGCTGAGTCCCTATGACCAGCTATGTTCCGCGCAGAGTATTCTAGCCAGCGCGAGGGAACCGTTAGAGAAATGCCTAGAAGGGAAGCGACAGAGAAATGTCTAGGAGGGAAGCGTAAGAGAAACGCCCAAGAGGGAAGCATCAGAGAAAGGCATACGAGGGAAGCATCGGAAAAATGCATATGAGGAAGAGTCAGAGCAACGAAAGAAAAAGTCAAAGCAGGGCATGCTAAAAAGAAGTCAGAGCCACGAAAGGCAGAAGAATCGCGTATACTCCAACAACACAAACAAGTAGAAACTGACCAGAGAAATCACAACAATTTCAACAACACATTCAGAGGAAAGCCGACCAGAGGAATCACGAACACTTCAACAAAAAATCAAAACCCTACTTTCTACAGAGGAGACAATAGCTACATCTCGGAGCGCCAAAATACAATTCACATCAATTCAAAGGCAAGACAACAACAACAGGACAACACAAAGGGTAAATAAATGCAGAGCCAAATCAAAAAGCGAACTCATGTCATTTCAAAATAAGGGAGAAATTATTCAGATGTATCATTCAAATGTAGCAGAGTATTTACAGTTAAAATATACAAATTCCGGCAAAAAATGAGAGGATAATAATTAGGAGCAGCGGCAGAGGAATCAGGGGCAACAACTTCAGCTGCAGCATTGGAGGCTTCGGTAGAGGGGACCCCTTCTTCGAGCACCTTCAGCGTGTCAGAGTCATCCACCTCGCGCAGTCGCTGTTCCACGTCCAACAGCTTCAAAGCCTCTTTGGTATATTCTTTCTCATTTCGATACAGGGCAAAGAGCTGATCCACAGCTGCAGAGGTGGAGGCGAAAGTATCAAAGGCGGGAGGCAAATGAGGGTCCATGCTGAATTGAGCAAAACCCCGAGAGCCAACATCAGCCCAGTTTCTCAACTGACCCACGAATGTTTTCAGGGCTTCGCAGAAAGGGGCCTGGTAATTTGGAGCAGCCGGCACGGGATCGGGGCAAACCCCAAAGGCAAAAAGGGGAAGGACCCTATCCAGAACCGGGTACCACCACAGAGGCTTCTCCGGGGATTCAGGAGTTATGCCCAGCAGAGCATTGAGGTCCTCATCCTTGATGTTGTCCATTAAGGCCCCCAGGTCCAGAGCAGAGGCCTGCTCTGCTGACGCTCCCAGCACTTCCGCCGTCTTCATCGCTGTTTCCTTGATAACGTGTGCGAAAAGCTGGGAGAACCCTTCCAGATACTCCAGTCGTGGTGTCCTCTGGAAGGCCGCCAGGGTATCCTCTAGCATCATATCCAGAAATTGTTGGCCCCGGGGGGAGATGAAGAACTCCAGTCGCTGGTCCCGAGCACCCAGCGCATAGCCCCGACTCAGAGCACCTTCACAGGCCATTTTCTAGCGACGCTTCGCCTCTTTATATTCCATTTGATATCGGCCCCGGAAGCGCACCAGGTTCTCGTACCCCTCCTTCTTGGTCCTCTCCAGCTCAGAGGCCAGGGAGGCCTTCTCCACCTCCAGCTGCTCAATTTTGGCTCGCAGCGCGACTGCATCTGTGTCAGCCTTACTGAAACGCTCCATCAGGACCGTGACCTCCTGGTCACGCTTAACTTGCACCTCTCTCTCCTTTTTCAAATCTTTTTCCAGTATATCGTAATCATCGATACATTGGATTGCCTCACCAATTCGGGATTCCAGCTGCAGGGAATCAGAGGGAAAATGTCAGAGCAGAGAAACTAAAAAGTAAACACCAAACATCACCAAGATAAAGATAAATGCAGGGTACCTGAATCCACAATTGGCCGATGCTGCTGGCCAATCTCGCCCTCTTCATTTTCACGGTTGCCTCCCGATCCTTGGGATGGGTCTGGGTAAGAAATTTCCGTACAAAGTCTCTTCCCTTCATGGACGAGACGGGCTTGGAACCAGAGGCCTTCGATGCCTCTGCAGTAAGGGCAAGAAGATTGCCCCCTTCGGCATCCATGGAGGTGGTCTCCGTTTCATCTGCCGGCTCCTCCTCCACCAGCCTGCTCCCTTTTTGCAGGGCCTCCCTCCTCCTTTTCTCTCCAAGGGACACCAAGGTACCCTTCCTCTTCTTTCTTGTAAATGCAGGGGTATGGATGTCCTGGGCCTTCTCCGGAGTGGGAGCATCCTCGAAAATGTCCACCACGGGGATATTATCCCCAAAAATAGCAGACCCTCCATCTGCTATGTGGGAACCAGAGCCAGAGCCACCAGCCCTCTGGCTGTCCGGGCTGAACATCGCCAAGACCTCCATGGACTTTCCTTTGCCCGGAGGAAGGCTTCGAGTGGGGGTAGTCACCCCGGAAACGTCAGACATCATTCGGGAGGTGTCCATCCCAGAGCCAGCAGGTTACTCTGACGTATCCACTCTAGAGCTGGCATCTCCAGAGCCGCGCCCCCCGATACCAGAGGGATGGTCGATCGAAAGGATTGATTGACATTTTTGTCTCCGCGACATGCCTACATACAAACAAGGGGGAATAAATCATTGGTTGCTAGAGCTGAGTTGCTATCAGTAAGCTCTTTGCAGGGGAAGGGCTATTCGTTATTTAGGGCGTTAATGTGGGTTATCACCCCCAGATCAAAATCACTGGGGGTTCCTTGGGAAGAGGGCTTATACTTGGTGCAAATTTCATGCTATTTTAGTTCTTGGGCACCGTATTGGCGCCAAGTGCCAGTGGAAGTCACCACGAAACAATAATAGGGCAGGAAGTCCTTATCATAAGAATTTAGGGAGTTGAGGAAGGTGGTTGAATACGTTTTGCGGGTGGCGAAGCTATACAGGGGACCACCCTGTAATCTAAGGGATTGGGTTTGAAGGAATAGTTTTTTGGTGTCTTCAACACCATGAGCTCTCCACAAAATATAAAAGCAAAATAACCTCCGAAGAGCGGAGGGGGCTATTTGGTAAAATGGAATATGGAAATAATTACAAACCTCCACTAACAGTGGAGGAGGGGGAAGTCTTAAACCGACATCAATCTGGGCCCGCCATATGGCCGCAGTGTTCATCTGCATCCTACGAAACGGTTCTAAAGATTTGGACTAGGGTTCGAACCTCAGGCCGGCGGGATTTCTACACATCTCGGCCATTTTGTTCATATCTGCAAAATCCAGCCGGGAGTCGGGAATGGGCTTAGGCATTTTAGGCGGGGAAGATTCAGGGGAGACCGGAGGGTCTTGAGGATTCGAAGGAACAGGAGAAGTTGGAAGGTTCTGGGGATTCTGGGGACCGGGAGAAGAAGGTGGAGAAGCCGGAGAAGAGGGAGTGGGAGAATGGGAGAAAACGGGACGGTCGGCGGAGGAAGAGGCCATGGATGATTATAACCTAGGGTTTTCAAGCTCTGAAAGAGAGCACCAACAGATTCAATACAACTAACCTACGCTGAACACAAGTATCAGGGAGAGGGGATGTCGGATTTACCTAAGCTTGCAGTAGAAACTGAGGAAGACAAGTCGCAGGGTATACGCCGGAATTGGGAAAGGAAGGCCGCCGGAAACGATGGAAGTAATTGAAGCGTACGAAGCAAAGATGGAGAAAATAAAAAGTAAAAAATTAAGATTAAATCCACTAAGGTTTAACCTACGCGGGCAACAGCAAAGTAGCGATCGAGATAAACGACACGTCGCACTGAGGAGAGGATTGACACGTACCCATCATGCAGTGCGAGCAAAATACTTGTGTATGCCCGATACAAACAATACACGCTCCTACGTCTCACAACAAGAATCAAGTCTTAGTGGCAAGTGTAGGGTTGAATCCCACAGGGAGTGAGGAACTACTTTGTTCTCCAACGACAAACTGAGGTGTCACAGGTCTCAATCTGTATACTCTGCACAAGAAATTAACAAGATCAATAATAACAAAGGGGTGAGGTTATTCGGTTAGGTCATAACTGTCGCCAACATTCGTTTCGGTCACAGGCATACTGATGATCCGTCCATGGTCCATATAAATCCAAGGCGTGGCCCAAAGACATTGGGGCGTTTCAAGGGGTTATACTTCACACTTGGGATGGTTGAATCCATTCTAGTCACTTGGTCCGCAGGTCACACAATCCCCGGTCACAAGGCAGTGCTTCACTTCTCCTTAGATGGTAGTCATACCCGTTACTCACCAAGTATGACCCTCACCAACCTTCTCTCCCGAGGTCCCCAACTCTGCACTTTGAGTGACACATGCCTCCTGGACACAACCATTTCTGGCTTGTTAGGCGACCAGTCATAGACATGCTACGACGCAGAAGTTATCTTCCTCGTTTGATAACCATGGCTTGATGCCTCGTCACAGTTGATGGATAGTCTCTAGAGAAGCCCAAGGCTGAAGAAGGACAGTGTATCCCATCAATCCTTTCCCCACCTTCCGGATCTACAACGCCTTTTGTTGACGCTGCTCAGCTACTCAGTCGTGGGTGACTCATCCAAAAAACACCTAACGGATGGACTCGAATTTATACGAGGTCGTCCTAGGGCGGTAAGGTGACTCAAGTCGTCTCTCAAGGAAGGCTTAGCAGGGCTTCAACTGTGCTACTCACAAGAAACAGAAATAACCTAAACACTCTAATCGGGTAGATTGGGTCTGACACTCTCTCTTTAAATCTAGGCGTAATTAAATAAAGCTTGTAGATTATCTAATGCCGAATCAACAGAAAGCATATAAATCTATCTAGGCAAACGATAGAAAGTAGATTAAGAACGCAGGAAAGCCAATAAACCTAGGGTTCTGAACTAGTAATCTAGAAAGCAATAGTAAATCAACAAACATAATCACTAGTTATCTAGGCGATGAAAACATCAAAAGCATAAATCAAATATCATTATCTAAGTGCTCGATTATCTAGGCGGGATTAAAGAACAACAATTCATCAATTAAACTCGAAGAAACATTAATCTACACGAAGGGAAAAGACTAGCATTCAAGCATATAGAAAGCAATAACTAAGTTCTTACAGCGAGTACGATCCAAATCTTCAATCTATGTAGTGAAAACAAAACATAATCTTCCCTCCAAGTCTAAGATGTTTGTAGATGTTTAAACTACTCTAAAACTAAGGGGAAACAAGTGGAAAATCGCCTAGGAGGCTGCTGGGGTCGAAGGTGGCTACAAAACCCTAAAAATCGGCTTTTATATGAAGAAAAACGTAACTGCCGAAATCCAGCGACGGCGGCCGCCGTGGGACGGCGGGCGCCGTGACACGGCGGCGCCGTGAGCACCCTTCGCAAATCCCCACCAAAATATGCACGGCCCGCGCCGTGAGCCTGACTCCAAAAAAATGCTCGAAACGGTGCCAAAACGCGCGGTAACTCCCGATTCCTGCACACAACAGTAATACCACCAAATAATATCGAGCAAGTGAAGGATAGGGCAAAAAGATACGAAGCATGCTCGAATGCTCAACAAAAAGACCCATAAAAACATCACAAAATAGGGCTAAACAACCCCCCCACACTTAAATCCTTGCTTGTCCTCAAGCAACAATCGCAACATCGAAAGAAAATCCTCCAGCGATTCTTCTCACCAGGCAAACACAACCAATCCAAGTCTTTCAAAATATCAAAGTCCCCAATCGGTGTTCAAAGTTAAGGTTTAAAATGCAACAACAAGATGATACAACTCAATCCGATCAGACCCAGTTCTCCGCTAGGGGTGAATTTCCTAATGCAATTTCCTTTATAATCATATCTCAACCTTTTTCACATTCTTACATTTGTTTCTTTTCACGTTTCACTTTCTCTTTTTTTTTTTTTGGGGTCAAGTTATTTTCGCTCTCAATAGACGGGCCATACTTCACGAGATTGAACTTTTGGAGGTGATCCAAAATATTCTCGTGTGGTTTCCCATGCTCATAATGAAGCCATTAGAGGAGCAGAGACCCAGATCTATCAAAAACTCAACAACCAACCAAACAATTCAACACAGAGAATGATATTAGGAAATTGCACTGAAAACACTCCCCCTAGCATCTACTGGACAAATCACGTCAAGAGTTGCTCATCAGGGTGTTGCACCAAAACCTTAAGCTAATTACACCATGTTGGGAACAAATCAATCATGAAAGACAAGGACAACAAACAACACAACCAAAATCCAGAATCGCCAAAGAACCACCATCAACATGCGATGCACTTAAAAACAAGCAAGAGAACAAGCCAAGGGGACCATTCGCCCCAATACAAGAAAACCGAAGAACACCACGAGAAAACACCCACAGGATTTACAAATACCAACAAACGCCCCCCCACACTTAAAATCTGGCACTGTCCTCAGTGCAAACAAAAAGAGGGGTGAAAGAGAAAACTTCCCTGAATCCTGATCCAAGTGGTGAGTCTGTAGTGTCCCACGATGTCTGCCTCTCTCTCATCCATAGAACAAGCAGTCTCCAACGCAACAACCTGCACCAAGCAACAGAAACAACAAAACATAACACGAATAAAACGAAAGAAAACGAAACAAGAAAAAAACAAGAAAGCATGGGTTGCCTCCCATGCAGCGCTAGTTTTTAAGTCGCCAGCCCGACTAAGAGAACCCCTTAACCAAAATCCGATTGAAGCTCCAGCTGCCTTAGCGCCCTTATAAACACATCTTCTTGAATTGCAGCTGCGGGTCCTCCAAATGAGTCCTCCATGCTCATATCCTGGGATGGCCCTCTATCCACGCATCCAACGAGATTGAGTAACCCAACCTCATCCAACTTCTCTTCCACTAGCAAAGCACACAGAAATCCTTGCTCTATATCATCTTCCTCTTGCAGCTTATCCCGAAATTCCTGCTCAATGTCAGCCTCATCCTGCAAGTTAGCAAGGAATTCCTCCACAATCTCGTCCTCCTCCTGCAACTTATTAAGGAATTCCTGCACAATACAATCCTCATCCAAGGCGTCAAATGTTTCAACATACGAGCATATTTGAATTAAGGGGGTGGGGGTAGCAGGTTTTTTATCAAAAACTGAAAATGTTACCGCTCTACCTGCCCCTACCATACTTACAGTCCCCGTGCCCACATCGATGCGAGTATGGGTGGTAGCCATAAAGGGTCGGCCAAGTAGCACGAGATGCCCATTCTCGCCTCTAATCCCTTTTCCCACATCAAGTACAACAAAGTCAGCTAAAACACTAATCCCCCTCACAACAACCTCAACATCCTCAACCAAGCCCCGTGGACTACTAATAGAGCCGTCAGCTAGCTCTATCTTCAAATTCGTGCCTTTCAGCCTTTTATTACCCAATTTTTCAAAAATATCAAACGGCATCAAATTGACTGTCGCGCCCAAATCAAGCATTCCAAACACCTTCTCAACCCCACCTAAGCTAATATAAAAAATAAAGCTACCTGGATCTCCTTGCTTGGATGGTGGTTGGTCTAGTGCATCAGTGACAGGTGGCAGTGGCTCGCTGGGGCATTGGGTAGCCTTGATTGCCTCCACGGTTTTGCTTCTCCATCTCCCCATAGTTATTGGGGCATTCTCCTCGATTACCGCCACGGCATGAGCTTGATGCGGCTGTTGGTCCTGGTTTGGGAACTTCCCGGTTGGTTGTTCTTGCTGCAGCTGATTCAAGGCCCCTGTTAGTTGCCCCACTGTAGTCTCGAGGCGCTTGATGGTAGCACTCTGAGCCTCCATCGCCTGTTTGCTAGCTTGCATAAAAGCTTGCATCTGATCTTCAAATAACGGGCCTGGAGGTTGGTGCTGCTGTGGCTGCTGGAAATTCCCTTGTTGCATGGGGAACTGCTGCGGCGCTGGGTAGAATTGCTGCTGGTTCTGATACCCCATTTGCTGTGGAGGTCGGGGGAACTGATTGCCTTGGATTGATCCCAACCCTTGGCCAGGAGCTTGGTTTCTCCATCCCGAATTCTGCTCATTTCTCCAACCCGAGTTGGAGCTCTGTTGCCCCTGATTAAACATGGGCCTCTGTTCAAATTGAGGCCTCCCCGGGTAGCTCTGAGCAGCATAGACCTCTGCTCCTCCTTCAGGTGTGAACTCCCCCATTCGATGGCATGCGTTGGTTCGATGACCAAAATCGCCACATATGCCACAACTTTCTGCTGTCGGTGCTTGAATTGGCGGTGCTTGAACGGGTGGAGTCTCCACCTGGTTCATCCTCAGGTTCTGAACTTGCCTCATCAAGTCCGCTACTTGCTTCTGCAGCTCATTGTTTGGGGCTACAGCATTGGCTTCGACCCTCCTTCCTCTGACTGATTTCTGTTGAGAACTCGCTGCCAGTGTGTTGAAAATCTCCTTGAGCTCTTCAGCTGTCTTCCGGGCAATGTTGCCCCCTGCTGTACTGTCCACCATAAACTGTGCCGTCTGAATCAATCCGTCATAGAAGAACTGCATCAACATGACGGGTGCTAACTGGTGCTGTGGGCATTGGCGGAGGAGCTCTTGGAATCTCTCCCAAGCCTCGTGGAGAGGCTCGTCAGCTCCTTGCATGAAGTTCATTATTTGGCTCCTAATCTCCTGTGTCTTGTGATTAGGGTAATATTTGAGCATGAACTTCTCACATGCCTCGCTCCACGTGGTGATAGAGTTCGGCGGCAGGGATAGCAACCACGTTCTAGCCCGGTCCTTGAGTGCATAAGGTAAGCACTTGAGTCTCAACTGATCCTCGGTGAGCTCCAGCAGTGGGAAGGTTTGCACTTGGGTGCAGAAGTCCCGGATGAACTGTAAGGCGTCCTCGCTCGGCATCCCGTAAAAGAGCGGCAGCAGGTTTGAATCGTTGGGCTTCAGATTATAATTTCGGACCGCCGTGGGAAGCACTATAGCTGAAGTGCTAGTAGTCCCAATAACTGGCCTGGAAAAATCTCCCATGTATTGGACATTCTGCTCCGCCATTACTTCTTGGTCAGGATTGGGCCGAGCTTCTTCTTCTTCTTCAGAATGTACTGAAAGTGTCTCCTCAACGGCTTCCAGAATGGGATTGGAAGCAATTCTCTCTTCACAGTTTTCCTCTCGAAACTGTGATTCCACAAGACTTCTCGAACTGGACTCGGACTCCTTCTCCAGGCTTGAAAGGACCTCACGAGGTCGGTGAATGTTATCAAAGTAAGGTACTAGCTTTCTTTTCAAGCTGTGGCGACCTTGCATACACAACACTAGCAAACCAAATCAAACGCACCGGAGGGAGAAAATAACCAAGTCAAAAGAAATAAACAAAAATAAACACGGAAAACAATGCAACACAATCAAATGCCTAAAGCCTTTCCCGGCAACGGCGCCAAAATTTGACTCATCCAAAAAACACCTAACGGATGGACTCGAATTTATACGAGGTCGTCCTAGGGCGGTAAGGTGACTCAACTCGTCTCTCAAGGAAGGCTTAGCAGGGCTTCAACTGTGCTACTCACAAGAAACATAAATAACCTAAACACTCTAATCGGGTAGATTGGGTCTGACACTCTCTCTTTAAATCTAGGCGTAATTAAATAAAGCTTGTAGATTATCTAATGCCGAATCAACAGAAAGCATATAAATCTATCTAGGCAAACGATAGAAAGCAGATTAAGAACGCAGGAAAGCCAATAAACCTAGGGTTCTGAACTAGTAATCTAGAAAGCAATAGGAAATCAACAAACATAATCACTAGTTATCTAGGCGATGAAAACATCAAAAGCATAAATCAAATATCATTATCTAAGTGCTCGATTATCTAGGCGGGATTAAAGAACAACAATTCATCAATTAAACTCGAAGCAACATTAATCTACACGAAGGGAAAAGACTAGCATTCAAGCATATAGAAAGCAATAACTAAGTTCTTACAGCGAGTACGATCCAAATCTTCAATCTATGTAGTGAAAACAAAACATAATCTTCCCTCCAAGTCTAAGATGTTTGTAGATGTTTAAACTACTCTAAAACTAAGGGAAAACAAGTGGAAAATAGCCTAGGAGGCTGCTGGGGTCGAAGGTGGCTACAAAACCCTAAAAATCAGCTTTTATATGAAGAAAAACGTAACTGCCGAAATCCAGCGACGGCGGCCGCCGTGGGACGGCGGGCGCCGTGACACGGTGGCGCCGTGAGCACCCTTCACAAATCCCCACCAAAATATGTACGGCCCGCGCCGTGGGGCCGCGGCCGCCATCTCCACGGCGGTAACTCCCGATTCCTACACACAACAGTAATACCACCAAATAATATCAAGCAAGTGAAGGATAGGGCAAAAAGATACGAAGCATGCTCGAATGCTCAACAAAAAGACCCATAAAAACATCACAAAATAGGGCTAAACAGTGGGTATACCGGTTGTCACGCCCTGGTATACCCTGGCCTTTGCTTGACATGGATAGCGTTTTACCGAATGGAGATCACCCGTTAGGCCCTTACTGCCCATTATTTTTAACAGATCCTTCCGGAACCACGAGACTCAACCGAAAGAACAAATGCCTCACGAATGTTTACATGTTGACAACAATTATTTCCACCCCTAAAACCTCACCAAGGGGACTACTCACACATAGCAGAATTCATAAATGCAAAATGAATTAAACACATCACGTTGTAAAATGAAATACTTGATTAATAGAAATGATACCTACGGCCGCGAGCCTTGAATCTTGTTTGAATTGAATGCAAAACGAAAATAAGAAATAGTACTGGATTGTAAAATTGTTTTGATGCCACACACGACAGGATTAAAGCAATAAACTAAATAAAACAAGAGTTCAAAAGTGGCAAGAAGTTCATTCACGCTGCACACCATCCTCCTTTTATACTGCCGAATGGTAAAGGTCTAACCCTAGCTGCGCCGGCTTCATATCTTCATCGAGATCTTCTTTCCTTCTTTAGCTCAATCCTTGATTGATCCGATTGAAGATAGCTTCCAGCTGCTTGCTATAGTCAACCTTTCCCTTTCTTCAGATTCTTCTAGCTCATTCCTTCTCCTTCTGTTCGCTTTCTCCAAATCCTCGGGATTTACTTTCCTTTCCTGGCTTTGGCTGTCTGCTTCTCATTGTCGTGGTCAGACGGATTGCTTTCTTCGGTTTGATTCATACTAGGTGGGTTGCTTCGGGTTCCCATGCCCCAATTTGGATTGGAGAGGTACTGCAGCCGAGGCTCCATGCTGGTAAACATGACATTGCAATCTGGGCCTGGTAATGCCCATTTCAACCACATTCCTTCTGTTTCCACTCTACTGGACCTTCTTTCCTCAACAACTTCATTCTCCCCTGGACAGACCTGAACTGACACAAACAAAGGGAAAAAATAGGGCCAAATGGCCCAAAAGTCGAAGACGCATCAAGGATCAACGGTTAAGGATTTCTACGAGAATACAAAAAGACGGAAGGGCTAAAAAGGTAACCTCGGGATGCGGTAAAGTATGCTGCAAGAGGGCAGGCATTTAATGCATATGACGTCAGCAATGTGGGCGAACACTCTAACTAGTTACTTCGTTCCAAAGCAACTAGCCAGACCAGAGGGGGGAGTAGCTGATGAGGAGTAATATATGCAGAGCAGAGGAATGGACTTGGACAGAGGCATCGCTCGGGTCAGAGGAACGGGATCAGTCAGAGGAATGGGCTCCATCAGGAGAACGGGCTCAGTCACAGGAATCACTGAAGTCAGAGGGATGACTTACCACAAGATAGTCAACGGTAAAAGTGACCACTTGACCTGGGAAGCACCAGAGCAGAGGAATCGCTCGTTCACAGAGAAATCCCAGGGCTCCGCGATATGTACATTTCTCTGTCTTTGAACAGAGGAATGAGCAAAGGCAGACGAAATTAGCATCGTGCCCCTGACCACGCGAGGATCATGACTTCTAGGATGAAATTACTATTCTACCCCCCAAATGTACTCTATAAATACCCATGCACTCACATTATGTATCTTAACGTGTTATCTATTAATACAACAACAAACTTACTTTCTCTCAGCAATTCGACTCTATTCTCTCAATTTCCACAATCAACACTAGGTAAAACTCATAATCTAACCACAATTCACCGATTAAAATGTTACCCACTCAATCATGATTCACCACTCCTCTTCCGCTTTTTCTTGTTCTTCACCTTCTTCCTCCGTATCTTCGGAGGCGGTTCTCCCTTCCTGCATGGAAGCTTCAGGAATTTGCGGTTGAGGTTAGGCTTGAATTGGTGGTGGCAGCGCGACGACAGTCCGCGCTGGAGTTGACTTGCCCATCTAGGATTTCTTCGATTTCTTCACAGGAGGCATAAGTTCAGGCTCCTCTTCTTCCGGCTTCTCCGGTTGTTTTGACTCAACGACTGCCCTTGTAATCTCCTGTTCCTCCTGCTGTAAGACTTCAGCACGTCCTCTGTCCTCGGGCTGGATAGTCAACAAGGGATCTTTAGTGACCTTGGTAGAGGTCTCTTATGAGGTGGTTCGCCTCGTAGCTCGCTTCGGAGGCGAGGGTTTAGTGTTATTCCCTTTCGGTGGTTGAGCACACCCGGATGCCGTCCCTCCTTTAGTTTTTGCCATGATGATGAACAGAGACTAAAGATCGGATTTTTTTCTTTCTTTTTTTTTGCGCGGAAGTTTGGGTTTTGTGGGTAATTTGGGAGCAAGGTTGGCTTTTAAAAGATGATTGGCAGTTATGGAAATTTAGGGTTTGGAGAGAGTGGGGATCGTGGTGTAGCGGTTTTGAAGGTTAGGGTTTGTGGGTGAAAATCGTGGGTTGAGAGGTTTAAAGAAGGCAAGAGTGGCGGTTATAGCAATATCATGGTTTCTAAGGAAAGAAATCATGGCAAAAATTTGAATTTCAAATTTTTCTACGGAAACCGAAGGGTTCCCGTCAAATCGCTGCCTGCCGCTGACACGCCTACGTCAGCTTCCTTTGTAAGCCCTCAGCCAGAATATTCAAAACCCCAACTCTCCACCTACACACTTTGCAACGCAAAGTGGGCTCAGATTCTCCTCTGGGCCTCCAACCGAAACTTATCTTGTCCCGACTTCCTGCAGGGTTAGTGCATCCAAACAAAACAAAACAAACTTAAAGAAAAGAAACTTCGGTAAAGACCATACCGAAAAACAATGTTGGGTTGCCTCCCAGCCAGCGCTCTTGTTTTCTGTCTCGAGCTCGACTTTCTCCTTCATCCTTCATTCGTACATAGGGTCTAGGAGGTGACATTCCTCCTTCTCTTTCTCTACTTCAGCAAGTTCATGGTAGGGTTTCAAGCGATGCCCATTCACCACAAATGTATCAACTCCATTGTGATCGTACACCTCTATGCTTCCATTTGAAAAGATTTCTTTGATCACAAATGACCCTGACCATTTTGAACGAAGCTTCCCGGCCATCAGTTTGAAATGAGAATTGAAAAGTAAGACCCTTTGTCCTACCCAGAATTCCTTCTTCCTGATCTTGGCATCATGGATTCTCCTGGTTCGCTCCTTATAGAGCACAGCATTTTCGTAAGCCTCCAACCGAAGCTCTTCCAACTCACTCAACTGCAGCTTTCGTGTTTCTCCAGCTAGACTCATACTGAGGTTTATTTGTTTAATTGCCCAGTACGCCTTATGTTCAATCTCCACAGGTAGATGACACATTTTTCCATAGAGCAGCCTGAAAGGGGACATTCCTATGTTTTGAAAGCAGTTCGGTATGCCCATAACGCATCTCCCAAATGGTTACTCCAGTCCTTGCGGTTTGGGTGTACCACCTTTTCCAAAATGCTCTTCATCTCTCTATTGGAAATCTCAGCTTGGCCATTTGCTTGGGGGTGATATGTTGTGGTGACTTTGTGTGTCACCCCCACCTTCTTGGTCAGTGCTCTGATGGTGGCATTACAGAAGTGAGATCCTTGATGACTAATTAGGATCTTGGGTATACCATACCTCTCGTACACTTGTTCCTTCAAAAATTCGACCACGGTGTGAGCATCATTGCTTGCGGTTGCATTGTCTTCGACCCACTTTGACACATAATCCACTGCCACCAGAATATATTCGTAGTTCTTTGACTTTGGGAAGGGTCCCATCACTACGCCAAAAACGCACATACATAACACTGCATAGATAACAGTTTTTTCGAAAACCGTTATCTATGCGCGCCTTTTTTATAATAGATAACGGTTTTCGAAAAAACCGTTATCTATGTACTGTTATGTATGTGCATAGATTACGGTTTTAAGTAATGCGTTATGTATAAGCGTTATCTATTAGTCACAAAGATAACAGTACTCCGGAACCGTTATGAAAAGCGTTATATATGTGCGTCTATTGTAACGGTTATTTCTACCGTTACGGAAACTGTTATGTAAGAACATAGATACATAACGCTAAGCCTGAACCGTTATTTTATCCCCAAATTCTTCAAAGTTCTTATCATTTAATTATTAAAAAAAATAAGAGTGAATTTATATTATAATAATTTTTATTGATCCATCAAATACTATTAAACAAAAATGAATATATATTTAAATATGAAAAGATAAGAATAAATTTATACTATAAAGGATAATTTTTATTTAAAATTATTTAATAGTAGTATTAAATAAAATCAATTTTGTAATATGTTAAAAATTAAAGACCTTAAAATATCACTTCGCTCTATTTTCTCTTCCACTATCTCTGAAGGGTTTTAGATCAAAACAGAAGCTGAAGCGCCCACCAAAATCTTCCATGGCCTCCAAACGCCCATCTAAGAGCAGCGACAATGGAATCTTATCGCGAATCTCCGATCACTCCATCGTGCGGAAGGGGAAGAGCGCCGGCAAGGCCGCTTGGATCCTCGGAACCACTGTCATCATCCTAAGGATCCCACTCATCATCAAGATAGATCTCGAGGCGCAGCTCAACGAGGCCGAGCTACAGCAGGCCTCCCTCCTCGGCGGCAGCGCCCTGGCTTCATGCCTCCGCCACAGTGATTTCGAATGGAAAACCCCCATCTACTTAGGTGAATCTTTGATGCTGCTCTTCCACTGTCTCTCTCTCTCAAATAGCAGGGCACGACACAGGCAGCCCGCGGCAGGCTGCAACCGCTCATCCACCCTCGGCCGCCATCTCTATTGTCGCTGCTCCGCGTTTGTTGCGCTCCTGTAACTGCTTCCCCGTTTGATGCTCCAATGTTCGCTGCTCTGTTCCTGGTATTGATGAATTAAAATGCTAATTTTTTTGCTTCCTGCAAATTTATGTTTGTGATAGTCTAGGGTTTCAATTTTATGCTATGATTTTATATTGCTACTTGTGATTTTCTGTTCTAGGGTTTATCTGTTCAATTGATTGGTTTATCTTTTCTTTTCTTTTATTTCAATTTATATTTTTCAAAGTTATCTGTTAATTGAAAGGATAACTCCGGGTGATTCTGATATTGCTCTAAAATCGACTCCATAAATTTATTCTCACGACTAATTCTCGTGACTGTTGATTGTTGGTTTTTTGCGCTCGCCCAATGTTGGATGTGTAATATGTGATTGTTGTCTACTCCAACCTCCGTCACTGTCTTGCTGGAGAACTGCCGCCTTGCTAGAGAATTGCCGCCACTCCCTTGCTAGAGAGTCACCTCCGCGAACCGCTGCCACTGCCTTGCTCGACAATCGCCGCCGTTGCTTGCTCGAGCACATTTCTAGAAAGGTGAGCATTAGCCTAATTTAGAACGATGATGGTTTTAAATTTTGTTTTCTGATTTGGAGAATTATAGTCTTTCAACTTGATATGGCAACAAAGGAAAACCTTAAACCTTTATTCATAGAGAGGAGCTTGCTACAAGAATAGAGGACTCTGTTGCTGCTGATAATTTTCACTTTGGCATTTTAGTCTTGTTGTGAGGACTCACATGATTCATTGTTTTATATTCTTGCTTTCTTTGTCCAGGAATTTCTCAGGAATCCAGACAAGTATATAAAGCTTGGTGCACGACCTCCTAAAGGTGTTATCTTGGTAAGTTGTCTTCTACTCTATAGCAAGTAGAAACAACTAACAAACATGAATGAAAACTGAGATTGGATGCTATGTCATGTTCAATATTTACTGGAGATATCTTTTGTTGACCAATTTAACATGTGAGGAGTGACTGCAAAGTCTTATATTTCTAAGGGCTTTTATGCAATTTCAGTAAGGGGCTAGATTGAAAATTAGGGTATAATAGAACTTATTCTATTATTACTATTCCATTGGAGCTGCGTGGAGTGGCAGATCAGCTTTCATCCATTGATCTTGTTCATGATATGGCGGTTGTAATTAGTTCTAAAGATAGGTATTTAGGCTTGAATCTGGTATCAGTTACTTGATGAAAAATCGAGAGAAAAAGTGTTTAGCGAGAGAGAAAAGAAACTGAGAGAGAATGAGAGATGAGAGCTTATTTTTGCTTCATTTTCTGATCTGGTTTTTCTCATCGTGTAAACTTGGTGTAGCTCTGATTTTGATCCTTGAATAATATAGAATCTGTTCACCCTCCATGGATGTATGCACATTCTCGAACTACGTAAATAGCGTCTGCTTCATTCATATTTTGTGTACATTTTGTTGGTGATTCTTGGTTATATTTGTGAGGGCTGTTGAGTTTCTTGTTGAATTAAGTTGAGTTCCAAGATAACAGAAACCTGCTTTCTATCTTGGGAAATAATATTTTTGAGATATATAGTTTAGCATCTGGAGATTCATTAGATTGTCATGAAATAGATTTGTTGTTGACAACATGGAGGTGATACTAATGCACATAATCGTATTGGAAAAGCAGCTTTGCATTGGAGTGCAGTGAGGGGTTCAATTGAGGTTGTTGAACTTCTGCTGCAGGAGGGTGCTTGTATCAGTGCAGCTGATTGTCTAGGTTATCAGGTTTATTTTACATTATTATGTTACTGATTTATGCTTAATTTACTCTATTTTTAAGGGTTTGTATGTGAATGTTTTAAGATAATCTTCTGGAAATTGGTGCGTTTATGGTATATTTTATGCTTTGCAGAAGATTTAGGCTTTCGAGATAGAAGAATGCAGTTTTGGAGAATTTTTGGATGAATTTGGCGTATTCTAGGTGTTCTGGTCTCCAGAGCGGAGAAATCATCATTCCTTTGGAGTCAGAGAAATCAAAGACCTCAAGTCTCTAGTGCAGCAGAATCAATCGCCAGAGAAATCACCATTTCTCTGGAGTCAGCGAAATCAAGAAGCCAGTGTAGCGAAGTCATCACCAGAGGAGTCAATAATCAGAGCAGAGGGGAGAGAAGCCATTACAGCGGAATCGCAAAAGTCCATTACAGCGGAATCGAGAAGCCAGAGAAATCACCATTCCGCTGGCGACCCATTCCTCTGGCGATAGCAGAGAAATCGTCATTTCTCTGGCGTGACCCGTTACCCTGGTGACATCCATTCCTCTGGCGAGAGTTGTGAATTCGGCGAGAGTAGGAGTATTTTCTGGAGCGCACATCCAGCTGGAGAGTTGCCTTATTTCACACGATTCTATTACCTTTAGAATTCTACTTTGCATGGCAACTTCTATGGTGATCCGAAGGAAATTTGAAATCTATAAATAGGTCCTCTTTTGACCTATTGACGTACACCTGACAACCCCCGAACCCTAGCATTCATACTTTAGTTTTTAGAATTTTATTGCTTTTCAGTTTTCAAGGCTTGGATCAAGATTGAAGATTCAAGTACTTCAGTTTTCATTCGGTTTTTATATAATTCGTTTTTACAATTGCGTTCAATTTAATTATGTTTAGCTTTTATTTTGCTATGTCTAGCTAGTTTCCTTTAGCTGATTCTAGGGTTTGTAAATAGTTGATTGAATTTATGTGATTTATTTGTTAATACCTTTGTGCCTTCCAGTTTATAATTCATAATTCCTGGTGCTTGTTTTCTTGTGAATTATTTGGCCAATAGTTTGCATGTTTAGCTATTGGGTTTGAGACCTAGCGGAGATAACTGTTTAGCGGATTCAGAAATGTATGATATGATTTTAACCTTGAGACTTAGCGGAGATATGTGGATCATAGGGAGCTATTCTTAGGAGCTATTGGGAGTTAGTGGATTTTCTTGAGACCTAACGGAGATAGAGAATTTACTAATCTACGATCGTTGCTGCTCTAGCGAGAGTAATTGATTAATTAAGTGATCTCTCATCATAACTAGATTAAAATTGGTACATAGGATTAATAGATTAATTACGTAGATTTAGTTAATGAATTTACTACCTTAGGATCAGTTGTCTTTTATATTTGATTTTTCCTACGATCTTTTAATTATCGTTATTTGCGTTTTAGTTTAAGTCAACCAATCTCTACGTTCTGTTGCCTGTCTACTACTTAAGTCTGTTTAGGAGATAGCTAAAGTAGTTTCGTTTTTCAGTCCCTGTGGATACGATACTCGGTTACTTATTTTGTGCTACAATTGTACCGTGTTAGTTGCGGTAATTTGTTGCTAAGAAATTAGTGATCAAATTTTTGGCGCCGTTGCCGGGGATTGTCAAGAAGTTGCTTTAATATTTCCGATAGGACTTTATAGTACTTCAGGCTTTTATTTGTTTTTATTTTTTTTTCTGTTTTAATTTTTTTTAGTGTGGTTTTGTAGGGTGCGCATGAACACTAGATCTCACGGAAATCCTCTTTTTGAGTTGGACCTTGAAATCAACAAGACTTTGCGCGATCTTAAGAAGCAGAACAATCAAGTTGAGACAAACACGATGGCTACTCCTGAGCAAATCCAAATTCAAATGCGAGCTCTGCAAGAGCAATTGAAGAAGCTGATTGATAAATCGGAGGCTGAAGAGGGTCAGAAGCAACCAGCCATCAATGAAGCATTCATACCACAGTATGTGTATCAGGAGCCTCTACGAGTGAACGTCAACAACTTTGAGCTGAAAACGGGCTTGATCACGATGGTCCAACAAAGCCAATATGGTGAACAAGCGATCGAAGACCCTAATGCGCACCTGGCGCATTTCCTGGAGCTGTGTAGCACGGTGAAGATGAATGGTGTCCCCGACGACATTATCCGTCTTCGTCTTTTTCCTTTCTCACTGCGGGATAAGGCGAAGTCGTGGTATCATACGCTGTAGCTGGGAGAGAATATCGTGTGGGAGGATTTGGCTTATGCATTCCTACGCAAGTTTCATCCGCCTGGCCTTACGTTGAAACTGAAGATGGACATCGTACAATTTCAGCAGTACGATGGAGAAAAGTTAGCGGAGACTTGGAAGAGGTATCAGGAGAAGCTCAGAAAGTGCTCAAGCCATGGTTTTGATGAAGGCACGCTTGTGATAATGTTCTACAATGCCTGCGGGGAGCGTACAAGGATGCACATGGATACAGCTGCAGGTGGATCTCTACTCCAGAAAAGTAGTTCTGAAGCATGGAGCATTATTGATAGTATGGCTTCTACGAGCTACCAATGGCCATCTGAGCGAGTTCAATTAAAGAAGGTTGCAGCTGCGTCAAGTTCTGATCCTATGGCAGCAATGGTGACTCAACAAGCAGTGATGGCTACACAGCTGGCAGAACTAACTACAAAAATTGGTGCGTTGAATGTTGGACGTCATGAGCAAACTGTGATAGACCCATCAGCCATGGAAGATGTCAATTACGTGAATGGCAGAAATTATGGGAATTTCCAGCGAGGACAGCCAGGAATGTATGGCAGAGGTCCACAATTTCAGCAGGGTCAGCAGCAGTTCCAGCCAGGAGCACGTCCGCATCATAACCTTTCTTACGGAAATCCGAGCAATGCTTTGCAGCCTCCACCTGGATTCTCTGTATCTAGCGGAGGAGTTATAAATAAGCCGAAGAATGCATCAATGGAGGATATGATGCAGCAGATGTTAACAGATATGTCTAGCATGAAGACAACTGTTAATTCAAGGATGACTAACTTGGAGTCTCAAGTGGGTAACATTGGGAATAATTTTTCATCACTGTCGAAGCAAGTACAGATTTTGGAGACTCAAGTTGGTCAGATTGCCAACCAAGCAGCTGCGCAGCACACACCAGGAAAGTTTCCTAGCAACACTGAGATCAATCCTAAAAATCAGTGTAATGCGATTCATCTAAGGAGCGGAACTCAATATCAAAATCATACAGAACAGAGGGATCACCATTCCTCTGCAGAGCAGCGAGATCACCCAGAGCAGAGGAATCACCATTCCTCTGCAAAGCAGCGAAATCAATCAGAGCAGCGGAATGGCAAGAATGGAAAGGAAGAAAATGTAGAGATTATGGAGGAGGATGACCTGGAGACGATTGTGTGCGATTCACCGCCTACTTCTAAGGGAACATCAAAAACCTCTGCAGTTAAGAAGCCTATTCCTACTCCTACATTTTCCAGGCCAGAGTACAAGCCTATAGCACCCTTCCCGAATAGCCTGGCAAAGCCAAAGATGGATCAGAAGTTAGCCAAGTTCATGGAGATGTTTTCAAAGCTTCACATCAACATTCCTTTACTTGATGCTTTAAGAGATATGCCAGGTTATGCCAAGTTCCTCAAGGATGCAGTCTCCAACAAGAGAAAGTTGGGGAAATATGAGACGATTAATCTCTCCGAGGAATGCAGTGCAGTGCTACAAAGGAAGCTACCATTGAAGCAAAAGGATCCTGGCAGCTTTACTATCGCTTGTGTGATTGGAGGGCAGAATTTCTCCCGCGTTCTTTGTGACTTAGGGGCAAGCATCAATCTGATGCCTCTCTCTATTTTCAACCGGTTGGAGATTGGAGAAATGAAGCCTACCTCTATTGCTTTGCAGATGGCAGATCGTTCCATCACATATCCCAAGGGAGTTGTGGAGGATGTTCTTGTGCAGGTGGAGCAATTTATTCTTCCTGCGGACTTTGTGGTCTTGGACATGCCGGAGGACAAGAATACTCCATTGATTATGGGGCGTCCATTCCTAGTTACCGGCCGTGCTCTTATTGATGTACAGGATGGAGATCTCACATTTATAGTCAATAATGAAAAATTGACTCTATCTATCTATGACGCTATGAGAAAACCAGCCGAGCCGCAGATGGATGAGTGAAACATGATTGAATCTGTGATAGATTTCCCTGCAGCTGTAGACGATCCCTTGGAGGAGTGCATCACACGGTCCTTATATCCATATTCCAATCTAGACGAGGCGTGTGATGAGATCTTAGATTATATTGCAGAGCTGGAGGCCATAAAGAGACATCTCATCGATCATGTGCCTTACATGGATATTCACAAACCTGTTGATGGGGGAAGCAAGTCGGTGGCAAAAGAAAAAGAAAAAGAATCCTCTGCGCCAGAGGAATCACCCGAGCCAGCGAAATCACCCGGGCCAGAGAAATCATCCGGGCCAGCGGAATCAGCTAGGCCAGCGGAGTCATCCAGAGCTGCAGCCACACCCAAACTTGAGCTGAAACCGCTTCCTGATCACTTGAAGTATCAATTTTTGGGTGACAATGAAACTTTTCCTGTTATTGTATCTGCCTATTTATCTCCGTTGGAGTTGGAGAAGTTGATGCGAGTTCTAAGGAAATACAAGTTTGCTATAGGATGGTCTATTTCCGACATCAAAGGAATTAGTCCTTCTATTTGCATGCATCGTATTTTATTGGAGCAGGAATACAAGCCTAAGGTGCAGCCGCAGCGGCGTTTGAATCCGGCGATGCAAGAAGTTGTGAGAAAGGAGGTGCTCAAGTGGTTGGATGCCGGCATTATTTATGCCATCTCTGATAGTGAGTGGGTCAGCCTAACTCAAGTTGTCTCTAAGAAGGGAGGCATGATTGTGGTTAAGGATGAGAGAGATGAGCTCATAGCTACGAGGCTGGTCACAGGATGGCGCGTGTGCATTGATTACCGAGCCTTGAATGTAGCCACACGTAAGGATCATTTTCCTTTGCCGTTTATTGATCAGATGCTTGACCGATTGGCAGGATACGAGTACTACTGCTTTCTGGATGGATACTCAGGCTACAATCAAATCATGATAGCCCCGGAGGATCAGCATAAGACCGCGTTTACTTGTCCCTATGGCATCTTTGCTTTTAGGAGGATTTCTTTTGGTCTTTGCAATGCTCCTGCCACTTTCCAGCGCTGCATGATGGCGATTTTCCATGGGATGATTGAAAATATCATGGAGGTATTTATGGACGATTTCTCTGTCTTTGGATCTTCTTTTGATAATTGCTTGGACAATTTGTCGCAAGTATTGCAGCGTTGTGAGGAGACGTCTCTAGTGCTTAATTGGGAAAAATGCCACTTCATGGTTCGTGAGGGCATTGTTTTGGGGCATAAGGTCTCTGCCCAAGGTTTGGAGGTGGATCGTGCTAAGATCGTGGCCATTGAAAAGTTGCCGCCGCCAACTTCTGTGAAATCAGTGCGGAGCTTTCTTGGGCATGCAGGATTTTATAGGTGCTTCATCAAAGATTTCTCCAAGCTGTCCAAGCCACTTTGTGCTTTACTAGAGAAGGATGTGGAGTTTGTCTTCACCGATGAATGCCGCGTCTCCTTTGAGAAGTTGAAAGCCGCGCTGATCTCTACGCCAGTGTTGATCACGCCGGATTGGAGTGCTCCGTTTGAGTTGATGTGCGATGCTAGCGATTGGGCCGTGGGAGCTGTGTTGGGGCAAAAGCGAGATAAGTTATTCAAGGTAATCTACTACACTAGTAAAACTTTGGATTCTGCTCAGAGGAATTACACAACCACGGAGAAGGAGCTGCTAGCTGTGGTGTATGCTTTTGATAAGTTCCGTTCTTATTTGATTGGAACTCATTCAATTGTATACACTGATCATGCTGCCATCCGCTACTTGTTCACGAAGAAGGACTCCAAACCCCGCTTGATTCGATGGATCCTGTTACTTCAAGAGTTTGATATGGAGATCCGAGATCGAAAGGGATGTGGGAACGTGGTAGCTGACCACTTGTCTCGACTGGAGAATCCGATCGAGGGGGATGATCCGAAGATGGCCATTAATGAGTCTTTCCCCGATGAGCAGATATGGGCTCTGTTATTTAAGGATCCTTGGTATGCAAAGTATAGCAATTACTTGGTTATTGGAGCTCTTCCAGAGGGATTGTCGCACTATCAAAAGAAGAAGTTCCTCCATGATGTGAAGTTCTATTATTGGGAGGATCCTTACCTATACCGGAGGTGCGCCGATGGCTTTATTCGGCGATGTGTTAGAGAGCATGAATGGCCAAAGATCATTGAAGAATGCCATAGCTCACCTAGTGGAGGCCACTTTGCTGCCAACCGCACTGCCATGAAGGTAAATCATAGTGGATTCTATTGGCCTTCAATTTTCGCAGATTGCCATGCTTTCGTGAAGTCTTGTGATCGATGCCAGCGCATGGGCAACATTACCAAGCGGGATGAGATGCCACAGAACATCATTGTCGAGGTAGAGCTATTTGATGTTTGGGGAATTGACTTCATGGGTCCTTTCCCTACGTCTTGTGGTTTTTCCTATATTTTGCTTGCAGTGGAGTATGTGTCTCGATGGGTGGAGGCGATCCCAACTACCACCAATGATTCCAAGGTAGTCATTAAATTCTTGCAAAAGAATATTTTGACTCGGTTCGGAGCACCGAGAGCGTTTCTTAGTGATGGGGGGTCGCACTTCAACAACAAGTTACTAGCAAGTGTGTTGGCAAAGTATGGAGTAAAGCACAAGGTGATGACTCCATATCATCCTCAAGCTAATGGACAGGCGGAATTGGCTAATCGAGAGATCAAGCAAATCTTGGAGAAAAGTGTGGCCAACAAGAAGGATTGGGCGAAGCACCTAGATGATGCTCTTTGGGCGTATCGCACTGCCTACAAAACTCCGATTGGTATGTCTCCCTATCAACTTGTCTTTGGCAAGTCATGTCATTTACCTGTTGAGATTGAGCATAAGGCATATTGGGCGACGAGGAGAATCAATTTGGAGTTCAAGGAGGCCGGTCACACAAGGCGAGATCTATTGACGAAGTTAGATGAATGGAGGAATGAGGCCTATGAGAGTTCCCGCATCTACAAAGAGAGGGCCAAGAAATTCCATGATTTGAGCATCCGCACCAAGGAAATCAAGCCAGGAGATGAGGTACTTTTATACAATTCGAAATTACGTTTGTTTCCTGGCAAGCTGCAATCAAGATGGACAGGGCCATATGTGGTACATAAGAGCAATTGGAATGGGACGTATGAGTTGTTTGCCGCTGATGGCACTACCTTTACTGTCAATGGTCATCGTCTCAAACCATACTTCAAGTCAAACGTGGATCGTGGTCTTGAAGTTGTCACATTCAATGACCCATGAGTTTGAGGTATCGTCGAGCTCTAGACGTTAAATTAAGCACTTGATGGGAGGTAACCCAACTGGTTGTTTTTGTTTTGTTTTTCTTCCAGTTTCATTTTGTTTTTCTTTGTTTCTTTGTTTTGTTTGGGTTTTTAGTGCGGTGTTTGGAAGTCACGTGAACTCGCGCTTTACCACCGCCAGAGGAACATGTGTTTCTCTACCAGATTTCTAGAGGTCTTCCTGTCCAGAGGAGCCACTCGCTTCGCTGCCCTGTCCAGCGCAGCCTTTTCTACTCTTCGCTGCCCTACCCAGTGCCGCTACTCTCCCACTGCAACAGACCGCAAATCCCCCTCTTCACCGCCTTTCACGATGATTCAGTATGTCAATGCCAATAATCAGGGATGTTTTCTACACTCTTCTTATTTCTTTTACGCCCTGAGGACATGGCATGCTTTAAGTGTGGGGGGGTGTTTTGGAGCTTTTATTTTTCAAAAAATTGGGCGAAATTGATTTTTCTATGCTTAGTTTTTGGTCTCGAATCTGGCTAATTTTTATGAATTTGTGTGATGAGGACTGAAATATGCACCAGCGTTGTGCACTATATAATGGGAACGTTTCTATTTATGCTTATGATTAGTATTATTATTAAGCTAACCAGTGCAGGTTTAATTGGAGATTTCGGATAATAAAAGAAATAATAGAGCTTCCGGCGTAGTCAAGCAAGCATAGGCAATTCAGACCAAGGTCAATGTATTAAAGGGGCTTAAGCCCAATTATCTTAGTAAATGGGCTTGAGGCCCTAGGGCTTATTTACATGCTTATAAATAGAGACTTAGTAGTAGGTTAGAGGGGATCATCTCATTATTCATTCATCTCTTGTAAAAATGTAACTCTCTCGATTATAGTGAAAAACCCCCAAAACCCCCGTGGACGCAGGTCTTCTCGACCGAACCATGTAAATCTGGTGTCGTTTACTGCTTTCTAGTTTAGGTGTTGGTTTCTTGTTTCACCAACTGGCGCCGTCTGTGGGAAAATCGAGCTAAGGCATGAGATTCATTGTTTTCCGGTTATTGTTCATCGAATTATCTTTCTAATTCCAGAAAACTCCAAGATAGGTTAGCGGATTCAGCTAGCGGGATTTACGGGATCTGGTGGCCGCCATTGATATGCAAAGAGGCATATCTCCACCAGCTCGCTTCTCTGAAAATATTTCGACCAAGAAACGGCCGCCGCCGCCTCCCCCATCGAAAATCATGGCAGATCGCCACCTCAATAAAAATAAGAAATCTCTATGTGTCGTTCCCCCAAATTTCCATCAGATGTTTCCTCAAGAAATCCGATCGAGAGCCCCAAAATCAAAATCGAGCCTGAATTTCAAACAACAATGGAACCTCCTGTCGTCGATCTCTCTCTCACAGATCCAGATTGGATCCCCTTTCCGACTTTCACCCGGCCGAGCTCGACCACCGCGATTCACGGCCCAAGGGCGCTTGCTGCCTTCCTCTATCTGAGAAGCAGCTCCGTTGAGCCGGCTCGTCTAATCGGCACACGTCGCCGATCCACCGTATTTCTCTCGCTGAAATCGGGAAACGACTCGTCGACCATGGGCAGGGGAAGATCCCCAATTTTCTTACTCAATACGTATTTGTTAGCAATTTCGTGCAAATTATGACAAATCATGATGCTCCTTTATGCTTTCCTGTGTTTCCTAGCAAATTACCAGCGAAGGCTCATTTCTACTTGAATTATCAAACGCCCAGTCGCAGCAGAGCACGAACAGAGGATCAGGGTCAAGCGATACTCCACTCAGTTTCTCATCTCCTTTGATTCAAATGGGTTTGAGGGCAAAATCAGAATCAACGAAGTTCATTCCCCAGTAGCAGGAAACTTATGCAGCCGTTCATGGCAAATCTGGCCATTCGCTGTATCTCCACCAACGTCTTTATCCAGGGGTGCCACCACTGATCGACTCCAATGAGAAGTAAAGCTACTCATCAACAATTGTGCTAAGCTCCGAGAGCAGCAGGGCTCGCTCGTCGCCGTGCTCCACCTGACCGTAGTGTCACGGTTCGATTGAACAGGACAGTTTACTCTTCCTCTTCCTAAGCTAAGTTTACTACCTACTGAGTATTTAACGCTCTTGCGAATGATTTGTGGGATTGATTTACTTGGGGATGATCACAATGACTTGAGTTATTGAATCAATAGATAATCTGATAAGCTCCGGTCTCATGTTATTATGTTAAGTTATTGATCCAATAGATACCTGTGATGAGATGTTGGGGGTTTGAGAGAGTTTGAATGTGTTTATATACTTAATTATTCATGACGACTGTTGCTGATCTTTGTTATTGCCTTAAGCTGCTAGAAGCCTAGAATTGATTTGGGAAATATGTACATGTGAATTGATTCTGTGATAGCTTCGTTTCTATTTATTTTTGCTGCTATGTCTCTCTCTCTATTTGATTTTGATCGAGGTGTAAGTGAATCTATCATTTTGGGGCTGGAAGGGCAGAGTTTCACGAAAAAAAAGAATAGAGGATTTGGGGGAAGTTCTTCTGTTTTGCCCTGTGTTGATTCTTGGGATTTTTGAGCTTGTTATTGTTGTGATTTTACTTCATAGTATTATGATGCTATTATGGTTTTTGGGACTTGATATTACTGTGGTATAACTCTAAACTTGAGAGTGATTTAGCTATGATTTTTGCTCTGATTTTGGGGATTAATTCTGTCATTTTGTTGGACTAACTTAGCCCTGATTTCGCATTGTGAGTTCAGGACCACCAAGACGGATATTTCAACACTTGCTCGTTGTTGAAAGCACTACGATTGCCTAGCCAAGACCAAATATGGTTTATTAATGGGAGCTCATGACAAGGGGACAAATGACAGCTCCGCTAGTTACTTGCTCGGATCCTAGGCTCAATTTTTGGGGAATGTTATAGCGTCAAGACAGGGCTGTTGAACATACTCACAAAAAAGACTAACCATGACATGGGTTTTTGGGTTAAAGACATTATTGAATTCGTGGTTTCATATCATATGCACTGACAAATAATTATTGTTTATCCATTATTCTTTCTCTTTGAGAATCGTGATTTCAGGATTGTGAATTTCAGCCATTGGGACACAAATATTCTAATTTATGTGTCATTTTTGGGGATTCTCATAACTTTTATTCGGTGGAATAAATGTTTAGGGCGGCACTGTTACTTGGCAAAAGCGAAGCGTACACTTTTTTACTTGTTAATTGATTTACAGCCCTATCTCTAAGGGCTCTCATATTTTACTAATATATATGTGCTTAAGAATTTTTGTAGCACAGGATAAATAAATTTGGGGAATGATTTGAACAATTATGGTAAATACCATAATGTAAAACAGGGTAACCCACTAGTAAGTGGTAATTCAGGTATTTCGCTGAACTCTATCAATGGGAGGAGCATGATTGGGATATGTGATATTTTATCACTTGAGCAAAATCATGATTTATATGATCTTTGATGGGATTTGAAAATTTGAATGAATTCATCGGTATATGAATATGAGAATCAAGTTGTGGCAATGAATTATATAATCTAGGGTTCGGATTCTCTTTGCAGCCCTGTCTTAAAGGGGCTTTCATATTTATACTAATATCTGTGCCTAAGAGATCTTGTAGCACAGGGAAATTAAATTTGGGAAAGCTTTGAACAAAATATGGGAACCGCCATAACGTGAAAACGGTAAACCACTTGTAAGTGGTAATTCAGGTACTTCGGTGAACTTTATCTCGTGGAAGCATGTGAGCATGATGGGGGAGTATTATGCTTTATTACTAGGCATAATTATGATCTTAGGGTAGTTTATGGGAACATGTAAGCAGGATAGGGATTTGGAAAATATTCTACTTGTTTACTTGGGCAAAACCATGACTTATATGATCTGTACTGAGATTTATGCAATAATAATTATGTCTTAGAAGCTGCACACCTTCTGCATATGTGCCTAGGGCTAGATTATGAATTGACTAAGTACACGAAGCTGCACACCTTCTGCATATGTGCTAGGGCTTGAACTGCAACTTGAATTATGTTACTTGGGAACTATAGTTATGCTAACTCTCTCGCAATCATCACAAGCATGAGCACCAAACACACACACACTTAACATGTTCATAACAGAGTATTGCACATGTCACCAGAGGGGGGAGTAGGGTGTATACCCGTAGTCCCCAATTTTCAAATTCAAAAATTGCTTCTCAGCAAGTCAAGGGAAAAACAGAGGGATCATGCTCCAGCAGAGCAGAGGGATCATGCTCCACCAGAACAGAGGGAAGCGCTCGTAAGCCGCGAAAGTTGGTCGTGCCATCCGGGCCTTCCATGCTCCGCGCAGAGGGTTACTATTTAATCGTAAGCCGCAAAAGTTGGTCGTGCCATCCGGGCCTTCCATGCTCCGCGCAGAGGGTTACTATTTAATCGTAAGCCGCGAAAGTTGGTCGTGCCATCCGGGCCTTCCATGCTCCGCGCAGAGGGTTACTATTTAATCGTAAGCCGCGAAAGTTGGTCGTGCCATCTGGGCCTTCCATGCTCCGCGCAGAGGGTTACTATTTAATCGTAAGCCGCGAAAGTTGGTCGTGCCATCCGGGCCTTCCATGCTCCGCGCAGAGGGTTACTATTTAATCGTAAGCCGCGAAAGTTGGTCGTGCCATCCGGGCCTTCCATGCTCCGCGCAGATGGTTACTATTTAATCGTAAGCCGCGAAAGTTGGTCGTGCCATCCGGGCCTTCCATGCTCCGCGCAGAGGGTTACTATTTAATCGTAACACGCGAAAGTTGGTCGTGCCATCCGGGCCTTCCATGCTCCGCGCAGAGGGTTACTATTTAATCGTAAGCCGCGAAAGTTGGTCGTGCCATCCGGGCCTTCCATGCTCCGCGCAGAGGGTTACTATTTAATCGTAAGCCGCGAAAGTTGGTCGTGCCATCCGGGTCTTCCATGCTCCGCGCAGAGGGTTACTATTTAATCGTAAGCCGCGAAAGTTGGTCGTGCCATCCGGGCCTTCCATGCTCCGCGCAGAGGGCTACTATTTAATCATAAGCCGCGAAAGTTGGTTGCACCCCCCCGGGTCTTCCATGCTCCGCGCAGAGTGTTCAAGCTTGGATGGGAAGCAGCAAAGGAGGGAAGCAGCAAAGGAATGCATACAAGTGAGGGAAGCAGCTGAGGAATGCTCCGCCGTGATTTCACTACTCTGCCGTGATTTCACTGCTCTACCGTGATTTCACTGCCCTACCGTGATTTCACTGCTCTGCAGTGATCCCAATGCTCAGCCACCGTCCGTGATCCCAATGCTCAGCCACCGTCCGTGATCCGAATGCTCAGCCACCGTCCGTGATCCCAATGCTCAACCACCGTCCGTGATCCCAATGCTCTACCGCCGTCCGTGATCCCAATGCTCTGGCATGATTTCAATACTCTGCCGCATTTCTCTGCTCTGAAAGGGCATTTCTCTGCTCTGATCGGGCTGCTCTGAGGGACAGTTCTCTGCTCTGAAAGGGCATTTCTCTGCTCTGACCGGGCTGCTATGAGGGACAATTCTCTGCTCT
The DNA here is from genome assembly GCF_028751815.1 of Salvia miltiorrhiza. NCBI lineage: Eukaryota > Viridiplantae > Streptophyta > Magnoliopsida > Lamiales > Lamiaceae > Salvia > Salvia miltiorrhiza. Next base: position 28,191,417 of record NC_080392.1, on the reverse strand, counting down.
GAGGGACAGTTCTCTGCTCTGAAAGGGCATTTCTCTGCTCTGACCGGGCTGCTCTGAGGGACAATTGTCTGCTCTGAAGGACAGTTCTCTGCTCTGAAAGGGCATTTCTCTGCTCTCTGACCGGGCTGCTCTGAGGGACAATTCTCTGCTCTGAGGGACGTTTCTATGCTCTGAAAAGACATTTCTCTGATCTGATATGCATTTCTCTGCTCTGATCGGGCTGGGGTACTTCTCTGCTCTGACCGGGCTGGGGTATTTCTCTGCTCTGACCGAGCTGCTCTAATGGGAATTTCTCTGCTCTGACCGAGCTGCTCTGATGGGAATTTCTCTGATCTGATAGGTATTTCTCTGCTCTGACTGGGCTAGGCATTTCTCTGCTCTGATCGGGCTGGGGTATTTCTCTGTTCTACTCTACGGGCTACACTATTTTGCGCCTCTGCTTTATGGGTTGTTTTGATCTATTCTAATCACTGCTCAGCGAGAAGTAAGCCGCCTCTTGGGCGTGCCAATGTTATCTATTGGTCTTCTCACGCGCTGGATTTTTTACGCGCTCAACAACAGGGTATATTGTTCAGACTCGACAAATATTTATGACGGGTTTTCTCACATGATCAGAGTATCATATTTCTCAACTTCGACACGGGTCTTCCTATGTTATTCGGGTATTCTTGCAGCGGTCTTCTGGTTCATCCAACACAAAGCATTTATATTGCTTATCTATGCAAAGTATTCAATATGGGGTATTCTCAGCGCTGGTCTTCTTATGCGCCCAAAGAAATGGAAATTATTTATCTTTGTCAACATTCAACAAACAAGAAGGAAATCTAACTTGGAACTACAATTCCAAAGTCAAGGGGAAAATGCTTATCTTTGCTTTCTTATAATATTAAAACTCTTATGTCTTCATGATTTGCAGGGATTAAGGAAAACAGCACAGCGCTGGCTTTAAATATACTTCGCTGGCTGAACACGAAGAATACCCGGTTCAACCAGACCAGGGGGGAGTAGCTGATGAGGACTGAAATATGCACCAGCGCTGTGCACTATATAATGGGAACGTTTCTATTTATGCTTATGATTAGTATTATTATTAAGCTAACCAGTGCAGGTTTAATTGGAGATTTGGGATAATAAAAGAAATAATAGAGCTTCCGGCGTAGTCAAGCAAGCATAGGCAATTCAGACCAAGGTCAATGTATTAAAGGGGCTTAAGCCCAATTATCTTAGTAAATGGGCTTGAGGCCCTAGGGCTTATTTACATGCTTATAAATAGAGACTTAGTAGTAGGTTAGAGGGGATCATCTCATTATTCATTCATCTCTTGTAAAAATGTAACTCTCTCAATTATAGTGAAAAACCCCCAAAATCCCCGTGGACGTAGGTCTTCTCGACCGAACCACGTAAATCTGGTGTCGTTTACTGCTTTCTAGTTTAGGTGTTGGTTTCTTGTTTCACCATTGTGGAAGAGAAGATGGTTTTCAATGTGCATTTTGGGTTTGTGAATGAATGGAGGATATTCTTGTTTTACTTTTTATTTATGTTTCTTGTTGGTGCAAAGAATTATGAGTTTTGTTGCAACACTTTTGTAAGTCAGTAAAACGTGATTTGTCCGGTAGATGCTAGAAGGAGTGTTGTCATTGTGATTGCCTACGATCGTATCTTATCTGTGAAAATGTTGGACGAATTGCCAACTTTAAAAATTGCCAGCTCTGAAACATCTGGCCTGTTCTGAAATGTGATAGCTCTGAGTCTCTGCTCCTCTAGATAACTATGAGCATGGGAAACCACGTGAAAAGACTTTGGATTACATCCAAATGATTTTATTTCATGAATTATGGCTCAACTGCCGAAATCTCAAGCACACAAAGTGTGAAAATTGGTGATATTGATTATAAAGGCGATCACATTAGGGAATTCACTTCTAGCGGAGAATTGGGTCTGATCGAATTACTTGCATTACTCTTTTGTTGCTTCTTAAACTTTGAGTTACTTGCATGACCGAGAGATGTATGTTGATTGTAAAGTGTTGAATTGACTTTGTGAATGTTTGGATGGAAATGAACATTGTTGAAATCAATCTCTTCCTAGGATTCATATAGATTTTGCTTGAGGACAAGCAAAAGGCTAAGTGTGGGGGAGTTGATTTATGCTTAATTTACTCTATTTTTAAGGGTTTGTATGTGAATGTTTTAAGATAATCTTCTGGAAATTGGTGCGTTTATGGTATATTTTATGCTTTGCAGAAGATTTAGGCTTTCGAGATAGAAGAATGCAGTTTTGGAGAATTTTTGGATGAATTTGGCGTATTCTAGGTGTTCTGGTCTCCAGAGCAGAGAAATGATCATTCCTTTGGAGTCAGCGAAGTCAAGAAGCCAGCGTCAGCGAAATCAAGTCTCCAGTACAGCGGAATCGCAAAAGTCCATTACAGCGGAATCGAGAAGCCAGAGAAATCACCGTTCCGCTGGCGACCCATTCCGCTGGCGACCCATTCCGATGTACGAGGTCAAAGAAATCATTCATTCCTCTGGCGTGACCCGTTACCCTGGTGACATCCATTCCTCTGGCGAGAGCTGCGAATTCGGCGAGAGTAGGAGTATTTTCCGGAGCACGCATCCAGCTGGAAAGTTGCCTTATTTTACACGATTCTATTACCTTTAGAATTCTACTTTGCATGGCAACTTCTATGGTGATCCGAAGGAAATCTGAAATCTGTAAATAGGTCCTCTTTTGACCTATTGACGTACACCTGACAACCCCCGAACCCTAGCATTCATACTTTAGTTTTTAGAATTTTATTGCTTTTCAGTTTTCAAGGCTTGGATCAAGATTGAAGATTCAAGTCGCTACTTCAGTTTTCATGCGGTTTTTATATAATTCATTTTTACAATTGCGTTCAATTTAATTATGTTTAGCTTTTATTTTGCTATGTCTAGCTAGTTTCCTTTAGCTGATTCTAGGGTTTGTAAATAGTTGATTGAATTTATGTGATTTATTTGTTAATACCTTTGTGCCTTCCAGTTTATGATTCATAATTCCTGGTGCTTGTTTTCTTGTGAATTATTTGGCCAATAGTTTGCATGTTTAGCTATTCGGTTTGAGACCTAGCGGAGATAACTGTTTAGCGGATTCAGGAATGTATGATATGATTTTAACCTTGAGACTTAGCGGAGATAGGTGGATCATAGGGAGCTATTCTTAGGAGCTATTAGGAGTTAGTGGATTTTCTTGAGACCTAACGGAGATAGAGAATTTACTAATCTACGATCGTTGCTGCTCTAGCAAGAGTAATTGATTAATTAAGTGATCTCTCATCATAACTGGATTAAAATTGGTACATAGGATTAATAGATTAATTACGTAGATTTAGTTAATGAATTTACTACCCTAGGATCAGTTGTCTTTTACATTTGATATTTCTTTCGTGATTTTAATTATCGTTATTTGCGTTTTAGTTTAAGTCAACCAATCTCTACGTTCTGTTGCCTATCTACTACTTAAGTCTGTTTAGGAGATAGCTAAAGTAGTTTCGTTTTTCAGTCCCTGTGGATACGATACTCGGTTACTTATTTTGTGCTACAATTGCACCGTGTTAGTTGCGGTAATTTGTTGCTAAGAAATTAGTGATCAACTTTTTGATCTGTTACTAATTGAAAATAATTGATCTGAGTTTTAGACGAACTATGCAAAAGATTAATTTGTCAGATCACAATCATAGTCTTGATATAGTTCCATAAATATGGCATTTTGTTGCAAAGTTATTTGGTGTTTCAGACAGGGGTCAATAGATGTCTGATGGTGACAAAACGACCCTTGAATCGACAAACTATATTTTGGGGTTTGTGATTGATGCTGTAGCCAAGAGCCGTGATGGTAGATTCCGTATTGTGAGTAATGATGAGCGTGAACAGACCTTAAATCAGCTTCTCACTGTAAGATTGAAATGTAGCTTATTTTTTCTGAATCACTTTTAAATGATGTTATTATAGCTATCTTGCTGATATTCTTGGTTAGCTCTTTGTATGCTTTTGTGGCAGGTTTGTGGTGGTGGATTAAATGAGCCGTATGTTGAGCTGAAGAGGCTTGTGAATTCACAAGAAAAGTTATACCAGATGGCTAGCAAGTTGCATATTTAATATATTTAGTATTTTTGTAAGGCATAATAGTATTATATAGAGGATTTGTTGAATTTTGACTATATTCAAATGATGTATGAATTCTTTTTTATGATAATACTATATGGATTTCAATATTTTGTTTTAGAATCATTTCTATTTATTGAAATAGTAAATAAATAAAATTGTGAAAATAAAAAATATGTTGAAATATAAGAAAGCATACATAACGGTAAATAATTGTTATGTATAAATGTAAAGATAACGTATAAAAATTGACTTTTATAACAGTCAGAATTGTTATGTAAAAAAAGATAGATAACGTAAATAACTATGTTATGTATTTGGATTATAACGTTATGTAAAGTACAATAGATAACGGATTTTCTCCGTTATGTATTTGGATCATACCGTTATGTAAAATACTATATAGATAACGAATTTTCTCCGTTATGTATGCGCGCCACATACATAACACCACTATACTTAACGCAAGTTTTTCCGCATAGATAACAGATAAAATCCGTTATGTATGCGCGTTTTTGGCGTAGTGCATAAAGTCAATTCCCCACACATCAAAGATTTCAACATGCATAATTGGGATTTGTGGATTTGTGGCATTTCGTCCCTTGCGGTAATACCTCCAGTCATCTGGCACTTCGGGCAGCTCTGTACCCTCTTCCTTGCATCTGCAAATATAGTTGGCCAGTAAAATCCACTTTCTAAAATCCTATGGGCTGTGCGCTTCCCTCCAAAATGCCCATTGCATGTTGTTCCATGACACATATCCAATATTTGGGAATGCTCATCCTCTGGTATGCATCTTCGTATGACTTGATCTGCTCCAATCCTCCATAGGTATGGATCCTCCCAATAGTAAAATTGGGCTTGTACAAGTAGCTTCCTCTGCTCGAACCTTGTCAACCCTGGGGGTAGCTCCTTAGTGATCAGGTAGTTAGATATATCAGCATACCATGGCTCCTGGCTGGTTAGGGCGCCATACAGCTTTTCTCCTTCTGTATGGGTGTATATAGAGTATAGTTTTTCGTCTGGGAAGGTGTCGGTAATAGGCATACTGTCATCTTCTTCCAGTTGCAACCGGCTCAAATGATCCGCCACTAGATTGGATGCCCCCTTCTTGTCTCTTATCTCAATATTGAACTCTTGCAACAGCAGAATCCATCTGATAAGCCGAGGCTTGGATCCTTTTTGGCCATCAAATATTTCAAAGCTGCATGGTCCGTGTAGACAATCGCTTTTGTTCCTAAAAGATAGGAACGAAACTTTTCTATGGCAAACACAACTGCCAAGAGCTCCTTCTCGGTGGTGGTGTGACTGCACTGAGCTGGGTTCAAGGTCTTGGATGCGTAGTAGATTACGCAACTCTCTTTTCCTTTCTTTTGCCCCAGTACTGCTCCAACCGCATGGTTGCTAGCATCACACATGATTTTGAATGGTAAGTCCCAGACCGGAGGTTGGATAATGGGGGCTGACACCAACTTGCTTCTCAAAATTGTGAACGCCTCCTTGCAATCATCATCAAACTCGAACAGCACATCTTGTTGCAGAAGTCTGGTCATGGGTTGAGCAATCTTGGTGAAATCCTTGATGAATCACCGGTAGAACCCTGCATGACCAAGGAATGCCCGTATGTGCTTTACTGTAGTTGGGTAGGGCAGTTTGGCGATAGAATTGACTTTCGCCTTATCCACTTCGATTTCCCTCTCCGAAATCACATGACCCAGCACTATTCCTTCTTTTACCATAAAATGGCATTTCTCATAGTTAAGAACCAGGCTCTTCTCCACACATCTCTTCAACACGAGCTCTAGATTATTTAGACAAGTGTCAAATGAGTTTCCGTAGACGGTGAAGTCATCCATGAAGACTTCAATACAATTTTCTAGTAAATCGGAGAATATGCTCATCATACACCGTTGAAATGTTCTCGGTGCATTGCATAGCCCAAATGGCATTCTTCGGTATGCAAACATTCCAAATACACAAGTGAAAGTGGTTTTCTCTTGGTCTTCATGTGCCACAAAGATTTGCATATACCTGGAGTATCTGTCCAGGAAGTAGTAATAGGCATTACCAGCTAATCTTTCGAGCATCTGGTCAATAAAGGGTAGTGGGAAATGATCCTTCCTTGTTGCCTCGTTCAGCTTTCTGTAGTCGATGTAAACTCTCCATCATGTCTGCAAACGGGTGGGTACTAGCTCGCCTTAATCATTCTCAACAACTTGTATTCCTAACTTCTTTGGTACGACATGGACGAGGCTCACCCATTGGCTATCGGATATGGGGTAAATAATTCTCAATTCCAACATCTTGAGAATTTCTTTCAATACCACCTCCTTCATGACTGGGTTCATCTTTCTTTGTGAGTCTCGGACAGGTTTGGCTCCTTCCTCCAGATAGATGTGGTGCATGCACTCCGTAGGGCTGATGCCTTTGATATCAGCTAAGGTCCAACCAATGGCTTCACTGTTCTCCCGTAAGACTCTGACTAGACGTTCTTGTTGCACAAGGGTCAGATCCGCACTTGATATGATCCGGGCCGGTAATTATGATATGGTTCTTCACCGGTAATTATGGAGTCTCACCGGAAAACACAAGCAATAACGAGAAAGATATGGAAATTCACCGATCTAATTGATATGTAAGCGGAAGATTGAAAACGAACGGATAAAATTAAATACAGATAAAGGATGGAATGCCTCAAAACCTCTGAATCTAACCCACGAAATGATTTAGGCGAACGAATCCCTAAGCCCCAACGTGCAGTTGACGCAGCAACTCGGAGACGCTGAATGACACACGGCGAGGGATGATGAACTCGTCGATTCGTCGATAAGATGGAAGGAGAAGATGGAAGTCCCAAAATCCCTGAATCTAAACCACGAAATGTTCTAGGCGAACGAATCCCTAGACCCCAACGTGCATTTGACGCAGTAACACGGAGACGCTGAATGACACACGGCGAGGGATGATGAACTCGCCGATACACCGATAGGATGGATTTGCTTGGGCAAAATCCAAGAAGAACTCGAAGTTCTCAAGAGAGAATAATCTCATAAATTTCATATATCATCAAAGTTAGTTGCTTCGTTCCATACAGCCGCCATATATATAGGCAAAATAAAACCCTAATTTAAAGAAGGACATAATCGTAAAAACAAGGAAACAAAAGAAACTTGATCAGCAAGCTAAAATAAACCCTAGTGAGAAAACTAGCTCCGTACGCTCTGCTCTGCACGTCCGCTCCTCTGCTCTGGAAAGCCGGGATTCCTCTGGCGGGAGGATTCCTCTGGCGGGAGGATTCCTCTGGCGGGAAGATTCCTCTGGCGGAAGGATTCCTCTGGCGGGAGGATTCCTCTGGCGGAACGATTCCTCTGGCGGAAGGATTCCTCTGGCTGGACTCTGGCGCTTCGATTCCTCTGGCGCTTCGATTTCTCTGGCGCTTCGATTCCTCTGACAAAGCCGACTCCGCTGCGCTGGCATTTTGATTCCTCTGGTAGTCGACTCCGCTGCGCTGGCCTTTGGATTCCTCTGTCCTACTTGATTCCGCTGGCGAGCTCCGTCCCGCTGGCGAGCTTGATTTCGCTGCTCTGGCGCGGATCTCATCTCTGCTCTGGCGCGAGCGTAGCTCTGTTCGGGCTGCATTAGTAGCTCTGCTCGGGCTGCATCATTCCCCTCTTCTTGAAGATGATTTGTCCTCAAATCCAAGTCGTGAATGCAAATACCTGGATCAAAAACAAAAGTTTCGTTTGTTGTAATAAACGATTGAGATTTCACCAGCTTCACCATAACTTTTCTCTCTTGTCCCTCATGCATCGTGCCGGGATCAAAAACCAGGTGATGCAGCTTCCACACAGCCCATATTGCTTCAGCCATGGTTGTTTCAACCATCAACACTGCATCACAAAAGACTGCACTGTTATACTTGGTGATCTGCGGCAGAAACGTTGCTTCCAAAGAAGTAGGAACATATTCCTCAAGCAGCACGTCCTCATGTGGCTCCAACTGAGGATTAGACTCATCAACTTTGACATCAACCTCGACTTCCTCTTCACCCTTCTTCACCTGTTTCTCCACCGACTGTTCCTGAGTGGTAACCTGCTCCGCCGCCGTTTCGTCGACAGCACATCGCTGCTCCTTTTCAATGCCCTGAATTTGTGTCAAAGCCTGGGCTGCCAAGGTAGATTTCTCACGCACTTCCTCGCGTGAGTCCTTCAAATCCAGCAATGTAAGATTAGACTCCTCCTCTTTGAGAACAACAACCTGTCTATCGATTTCCACCACCATTGCCACTTCGGCGTCGGTCTTCTCCAATTTTGGCATATCAGGCTCGGTCTCCTCACCCTCAGTCACCACCTTACGATCATCTCTCATGATCATAACTGGTGTGCTCGAACTCTTACTCATACGATGTCCAAATCCCTGATACATGCACCACGTTGTAACTCGATGGCAACCATCGGAAACTATCGGAGTGCCCAGATTTGCTGAACGCACACCCTCGGTCCGAGACCTAAAGATATGCTTCTTATCATCACGTGGCAGCGCCTCATTTTTCCATTGATTCCCTTTGAACGAGGAACCACTAGAAAATGGTTGATATTGCCTCCAAGGGCCCCGATTCGCATAGATCCAATCATCCCTTGCGCCATCTTGCCTTCTCTTACAGCCATAGAATTGTTGACGAACATTCTCGAAGTCTTCCTCGAAAGATTTTTCATCTTTCATGAGACCCCTTCGAAAATTTTGAGCTGGTCGTCGCTGTTGATATTGCGCCCGGTAGGAATGATTAGGCACATGACGCTTGCTCATCACCGCTTTGAACTCTTGCCAAGTCTGAATAGGAGCCTCTCCGTTCCTTCGCCGACTTGTAATTATGTGATCCCACCACACCATTGCTTAATCCGTGAACGCACTCGCTGCCAATTTCACCTTCTTGATCTCAGAAAAATTGTGGCAATCAAATATTAACTCGACCTTGCTCTCCCACTCAAGATATTGGTCGGGATCGCTCTTCCCTTGGAATGAAGGCATCGACATCTTCCCTGGATACGAAACGCGGCCAACAAAACCCAACAGAACACCCTGAAAATTGAGAACAGAACCAAACAGATAGACAAAACCCTGGACAATTTCGCCCCTTACGAAACACAAATTTGATGCTTTCTGCTTCCCCTGTTTTCTTTTTTTTTCATTTTTTTTTAATATAGCGTAACCCTTACGAAACCTGGAAACTGATACCAGATGATATGATCCGGGCCGGTAATTATGATATGGTTCTTCACCGGTAATTATGGAGTCTCACCGGAAAACACAAGTAATAACGAGAAATGGAAATTCACCGATCTAATTGATATGTAAGCGGAAGATTGAAAACGAACGGATAAAATTAAATACAGATAAAGGATGGAATGCCTCAAAACCTCTGAATCTAACCCACGAAATGATTTAGGCGAACGAATCCCTAAGCCCCAACATGCAGTTGACGCAGCAACTCGGAGACGCTGAATGACACACGGCGAGGGATGATGAACTCATCGATTCGTCGATAAGATGGAAGAAGAAGATGGAAGTCCCAAAACCCCTGAATCTAAACCACGAAATGATCTAGGCGAACGAATCCCTAGACCCCAACGTGCATTTGACGCAGTAACTCAGAGACGCTGAATGACACACGGCGAGGGATGATGAACTCGCCGATACGCCGATAGGATGGACTTGCTTGGGCAAAATCCAAGAAGAACTCGAAGTTCTCAAGAGAGAATAATCTCACAAATTTCATATATCATCAAAGTTAGTTGTTTCGTTCCATACAGCCGCCATATATATAGGCAAAATAAAACCCTAATTTAAAGAAGGACATAATCGTAAAAACAAGGAAACAAATTAAACTTGATCAGCAAGCTAAAATTAACCCTAGTGAGAAAACCAGCTCCGTACGCTCTGCTCTGCACGTCCGCTCCTCTGCTCTGGAAAGCCGGGATTCCTCTGGCAGGAGGATTCCTCTGGCGGGAGGATTCCTTTGGCGGGAAGATTCCTCTGGCGGAAGGATTCCTCTGGCGGGAGGATTCCTCTGGCGGAACGATTCCTCTGGCGGAAGGATTCCTCTGGCTGGACTCTGGCGCTTCGATTTCTCTGGCGCTTCGATTCCTCTGACAAAGCCGACTCCGCTGCGCTGGCATTTTGATTCCTCTGGTAGTCGACTCCGCTGTGCTGGCCTTTGGATTCCTCTGCCCTACTTGATTCCGCTGGCGAGCTCCGTCCCACTGGCGAGCTTGATTTCGCTGCTCTGGCGCGGAACTCATCTCTACTCTGGCGCGAGCGTAGCTCTGTTCGGGCTGCATCAGTAGCTCTGCTCGGGCTGCATCATTCCCCTCTTCTTGAAGATGATTTGTCCTCAAATCCAAGTCGTGAATGCAAATACCTGGATCAAAAACAAAAGTTTCATTTGTTGTAATAAACGATTGAGATTTCACCAGCTTCACCATAACTTTTCTCTCTTGTCCCTCATGCATCGTGCCGGGATCAAAAACCAGGTGATGCAGCTTCCACACAGCCCATATTGCTTCAGCCATGGTTGTTTCAACCATCAACACTGCATCACAAAAGACTGCACTGTTATACTTGGTGATCTGCGGCAGAAACGTTGCTTCCAAAGAAGTAGGAACAGATTTCTCAAGCAGCACGTCCTCATGTGGCTCCAACTGAGGATTAGACTCATCAACTTTGACATCAATCTCGACTTCCTCTTCACCCTTCTTCACCTGTTTCTCCACCGACTGTTCCTGAGTGGTAACCTGCTCCGCCGCCGTTTCGTCGACAGCACATCGCTGCTCCTTTTCAATGCCCTGAATTTGTGTCAAAGCCTGGGCTGCCAAGGTAGATTTCTCACGCACTTCCTCGCGTGAGTCCTTCAAATCCAGCAATGTAAGATTAGACTCCTCCTCTTTGAGAACAACAACCTGTCTATCGATTTCCACCACCATTGCCACTTCGGCGTCGGTCTTCTCCAATTTTGGCATATCAGGCTCGGTCTCTTCACCCGCAGTCACCACCTTACGATCATCTCTCATGATCATAACTGGTGTGCTCGAACTCTTACTCATACGATGTCCAAATCCCTGATACATGCACCACGTTGTAACTCGATGGCAACCATCGGAAACTATCGGAGTGCCCGGATTTGCTGAACGCACACCCTCGGTCCGAGACCTAAAGATATGCTTCTTATCATCACGTGGCAGCGCCTCATTTTTCCATTGATTCCCTTTGAACGAGGAACCACTAGAAAATGGTTGATATTGCCTCCAAGGGCCCCGATTCGCATAGATCCAATCATCCCTTGCGCCATCTTGCCTTCTCTTACAGCCATAGAATTGTTGACGAACAATCTCGAAGTCTTCCTCGAAAGATTTTTCATCTTTCATGAGACCCCTTCGAAAATTTTGAGCTGGTCGTCGCTGTTGATATTGCGCCCGGTAGGAATGATTAGGCACATGACGCTTGCTCATCACCGCTTTGAACTCTTGCCAAGTCTGAATAGGAGCCTCTCCGTTCCTCCGCCGACTTGTAATCATGTGATCCCACCACACCAGTGCATAATCCGTGAACGCACTCGCTGCCAATTTCACCTTCTTGATCTCAGAAAAATTGTGGCAATCAAATATTAACTCGACCTTGCTCTCCCACTCAAGATATTGGTCGGGATCGCTCTTCCCTTGGAATGAAGGCATCGACATCTTCCCTGGATATGAAACGCGGCCAACAAAACCCAACAGAACACCCTGAAAATTGAGAACAGAACCCAACAGATAGACAAAACCCTGGACAATTTCGCCCCTTACGAAACACAAATTTGATGCTTTCTGCTTTCCCTATTTTTTTTTGTTTTTTTTTTAATATAGCGTAACCCTTACGAAACCTGGAAACTGATACTAGATGATATGATCCGGGTCGGTAATTATGATATGGTTGTTCACCGGTAATTATGGAGTCTCACCGAAAAACACAAGCAATAACGAGAAAGATATGGAAATTCACCGATATAATTGATATGTAAGCGGAAGATTGAAAACGAACGGATAAAATTAAATACAGATAAAGGATGGAATGCCTCAAAACCTCTGAATCTAACCCACGAAATGATTTAGGCGAACGAATCCCTAAGCCCCAACGTGCAGTTGACGCAGCAACTCAGAGACGCTGAATGACATACGGCGAGGGATGATGAACTCGTCGATTCGTCGATAAGATGGAAGGAGAAGATGGAATTCCCAAAACCCCTGAATCTAAACCACGAAATGATCTAGGCGAACGAATCCCTAGACCCCAACGTGCATTTGACGCAGTAACTCGGAGACGCTGAATGACACACGGCGAGGGATGATGAACTCGCCGATACGCCGATAGGATGGACTTGCTTGGGCAAAATCCAAGAAGAACTCGAAGTTCTCAAGAGAGAATAATCTCACAAATTTCATATATCATCAAAGTTAGTTGTTTCGTTCCATACAGCCGCCATATATATAGGCAAAATAAAACCCTAATTTAAAGAAGGACATAATCGTAAAAACAAGGAAACAAAAAAATCTTGATCAGCAAGCTAAAATAAACCCTAGTGAGAAAACCAGCTCCGTACGCTCTGCTCTGCACGTCCGCTCCTCTGCTCTGGAAAGCCGGGATTCCTCTGGCGGGAGGATTCCTCTGGCGGGAGGATTCCTCTGGCGAAAGGATTCCTCTGGCGGGAGGATTCCTCTGGCGGGACGATTCCTCTGGCGGAAGGATTCCTCTGGCTGGACTCTGGCGCTTCGATTCCTCTGGCGCTTCGATTCCTCTGACAAAGCCGACTCCGCTGCGCTGGCATTTTGATTCCTCTGGTAGTCGACTCCGCTGCGTTGGCCTTTGGATTCCTCTGCCCTACTTGATTCCGCTTGCGAACTCCATCCTACTGGCGAGCTTGATTTCGCTGCTCTAGCGCGGAACTCATCTCTGCTCTGGCGCGAGCGTAGCTTTGTTCGGGCTGCATCAGTAGCTCTGCTCGGGCTGCATCAGCACTGATGATGACTGGGAGTGTTTCTTCAGGACCCAAATAAGCATACTGCAAATGCTTGGGCAACTTTTTAAGTTCCAGTACGGGTGCCTTTAGTATTGAGGGTAAAAGCTTTTCGTTCTGCCCATACTGAGCCAATAACTATGGTTTGCTTGTTTCTGTCCCTCCAACCAGATAGACCTCCTGGATTAATTCTTTGATCCTCTGATCTACTTCCACCTCGGCTTCCAAAGTGCTTTCTCGGAGAGAGTAAAGCTCCATGATGGCTTCCTTCATCTCATCATCCTCCATATGCTCTGCATCTCGATCAGTCAGGCCATACTGAATTACTTTCTCTGTGATATCCCCGGAACCAAAACCAATTCCCTATTCTTGTACTAGGGACTCAAACACATCGATCATGTCCACCGTTTCCATTGCTTGCTTCCTCTTCATGGTTTCATAGATGTTGAACTCTTCCTGGACTCCATCGAACTCACATGTTAAAATTCCAGTTTTCATATCAATTTTGGTTCCAGCGGTCATCATGAATGGTCTTCCCAATAGTATAGCATTCTCTCCAGTTTCTGGACCGGTGTCCGAAACGTGAAAGTCAGCTAGGAAGATCAAATCCCCAACTTTAATCAGTACGTCTTCTACTACTCCTTCAGGATAGGCGTTGGATCTATCGGCCAACTGTATGACCACACGGGTGTTTCTCATCTCCCCAATATTCAATCTCTTGTAAACGGCCAATGGCATCACATTTATGGAAGCTCCCAAGTCCATCATGGCCTTATCCATGTTTGTTCCACCAATGTTACACGGGATGGTGAACATTCCTGGGTCCTTCCGCTTTGTGGGTAACTTCTGTTGGATCACCGTCGAGACACTTTCTCCCATCACATAGCGGACTTCTTCCTCCATCTTCACTTTTCTTGAACAAAGATCCTTCAAAAATTTATCATACTTTGGAATTTGTCTGATAGCATTGAGTAAGGGTATGCTTAACTCCACTTTCTGGAACATCTTCATCATTTCACTTGCTTCCTTCTCTTTGGCTTTCTGTCTCAGGCGTCCTGGATAGGGTGCGTCGGTTAGATTGCTACCTCCAACTTGTTCAGCGGTTAGACCTTCACCACTTTTATTCAGGTTTCTTTGGATCAGTTCAGCCTCAGCCAACAACTCTTCTTCCTTATCCTCTCCTTTTGGAAACTCAGTTAGCACAACTTGGGCATGTTCTCTGGGGTTGATTCCCATAGCTGGAAGTTTACCGGCATTCTCCTCCAGTTTGGCCACCGCTTTAGTCAAATGACTAATCTGCTGGTTGGTCTGGTTCATACCGCTTTCTTTGACCATGTTCTCTATGGCTTCCTCCCATGGTGCTCTCTGACTCAACCTAAACACTATTCTAGATTGACTCGCAATAGTACGAGATCTATTGTAACGTGTAAGTTAACCCAAGTCGTCTCACAAGGAAAGTCTTAAAGGGCTTCTAGTAGTATCGTAGGAAAAAGCAATAAAAGAAGATTTAAAACTAAAAACTTGAATTTAAAACTTAAACTTAAATTAAACTTGACTCGAATTTAAACTTAACCTAGGCAAGAATTTAAATAACTTAAATTAAACCTAACTTATGAAATTAAATACTTGTAAATTTAAAGAACTTCTAATCTAGGCGTGAAACTAAAGTGCATAATTTAAATTGCGTATTTAAAAAAAGAAAGCATAAACATGAACGAAAAACATAAACATGATTAAACAAAATAAATAGAATTGAATTACGAAATACCAAAACGTCACGAGGATGAAATCTGTCACTTGATTACACCTTCGAAACAAAAACTAAAATACACTAACTTGAAAGCAAACTAGAACTAAAAACTCGAAAACTTGAAGAAACTAAGAAAGCAATAAAATTCCTAAGTCTCGGATGCCAAGGGAAAAAGATCTCAAAGGCTTCTAAAACTAGGGCAAAAGATTATTTTACAATGAAAATTAAACCCTATTTATAGACATCAAATTCCTCTGGATCACCATGAAAGTTGCCATGCAAAGTAGAACTCTAAAGGCAATAAAATCGTGTAAGATAAGGCAACTCTAGCTGGATGCGCGCTCTGCAAAACACTCCTACTATGGCCAAATTCGCAGCAGCTCTGTAGTAGCGCGCTCTGAGAAGTGCAGAGCTGAAAAGTCAACTCTGCATAGTTAACTCTGTCATTCAGAGCTGCATAAGTTATCTCCGTAAAATTCAACTCTGGCGATAAGTGCAGAGCTGAAAAGTCAGCTCTGTAGAGTTGACTCTGGCGAGTAGTTCAGAGCTGAAAAGTCAGCTCTATAAAGTTGACTCTGGTGAGTAGTGCAGAGCTGAAAAGTCAGCTCTGTAAAGTTGACTCTGCTCTTCCGGGTTTACTCTGGCGCGTCTTTTAGCTCTGTCGAGTTAGCTCTGCTCTGGAGATTTCAGGCTCTGCTAGGGAAGTTCAGCTCTGGAGATTTCAGCTCTGCTCTGCTACAGAGCTATCTTCACAGCTCTGCTCTGTCGAGCATCTCTACTCTGCTTTGCAATGCGGGCCTTCACACTCTGGCGCGAGCCTTCAGCTCTTCAGTGGGCTTTTCAGCTCTGCAGTCCAGAGTATGCACACAAGCACGATTCTTAGCCCAAAATCTCCAAAATTTGCACTCTTCCATCTATAAAACCTAAATCTCCTGCAAAGCATAAAATAACACATAAAACGCACCAATTTCCAGAAGATTATCTTAAAATAAGCTCATGCAAACCCCAAAATTTAGAACAATTAAGCATAAATCACTCTCCTGTGTGGTGGTTGGTAAGGAGGTTGTTGTTGATTCTGATTGTGGTGTTGTGGTGGTCCTAGCTGGTACTATTGTTGATGTTAGTTCTGATTATACTGGGAACGTTGCATCGGTACTCCCTTGTTGTTCTGCTGTTGGGGTTGATCATCTTGCTTCCATCGAAAATCAGGATGATCCCTCCATCCTGGATTGTAAGTGTTTGAAAAGGGATCATACTTGCGTGGATTCTCATCATGCCCTCCGATAGCATTAACATCAACAATGTCCTCGCCGAAGTTAGGACAGTTTTCAAACTGATGCCCTGTAGCATCGCAAAGGCCACACTGACAAACCTTCTTCGGTATAGTCAAACCCGATATAAGTTCCTTGAGTTCGTTCATACTCTTCACCATAGTTTTCTCCAGCTTGGACATCTCCTCCTTCTCTTCACTTTTTCTTGGTATTTCCAGATTTCTTGCATGCCCCTCATCGTGTGATTCTTCTGCCATGGTACCCAACAGTTGAAAGATCTCCAACGGAATCTTACTCATCAATGATCCATTACAGGCTACTAGGACCAAACTGCGATCATTCCTCCGCATGCCCTTTACGAAACTCTCCACTTGGTCTTTTGGAGAAATTTGGTGGTGAGGACAGTTGCTCAGCATCCTCTTGAATCGCGTTCAGTATTCATAGAAGGATTCTAGCCCATCTTGCCTTATACTGTGGATATCCCATCTCATCTGCTCCACTCTTGATGCTGGGAAGAATTCCTCCAAGAAAGCCTGTTGCAGTTGTGCCCAGGTGGTGACACTTCCTGCGGGTAGGTCATACAGCCATCTTCTCGCATTGTCCACCAAGGTAAAAGGAAAGAGTATCAATTTAACATACTCTTGATGCTCATCACTTGACTGGTGCATGATCGTCATCTCAAAATCTTGGAGATGAGTGTGAGGATCATCTCCTGGGTATCCATTGAACTTCGGTAAGATCTGAAGCAGTGAGGGCTTTAGGTCATACCGACGAGGTGCGAACGGGTTCTCTGGTAAGGTAATCCCGTTAGGCCTCAAGTTGAGATTCGCTGGGTATGCCAACTGTTTGAAGATCTACGCCTGCTCGGCTTTTGCCATAGCTTCGTGTCTCGCTATCCGTGCTTCTGTGTGTAGTCGTCTTTCGGTTCGATCAATATTAGGGTCAAACACCAATGCTCTTGCAGCTCGACGAGTTCCGCGCATACACCAGTAGCGGAAAATGGAATGAGGAGAGAATAAAATTGTTGCGCGTCTCTCCCCGGCAACGGCGCCAATTTTGACACGCACCCATCGTGTGGTACGATCAAAATACTTGTGTATGCCCAAGATAGACAATACACGCTCCTACGTCTCGCAACCAAAGACAAGTTTTAGTGGCAAGTATAGGGTCGAATCCCACAGGGAGTGAGGAACCACTTTGTTCTCCAACGACAAACTGAGGTGTCATAGGTCTCAATCTGTATACTCTGCACAAGAAACTAAACAAAGATCAATAATAACAAAGGGGTGAGGTTGTACGGTTCGGTCATAACTGTTGTCAACATTTGTTTCGGTCATAGGCATACTGATGATCCGTCCATGATCTGTATAGACTCAAGGCGTGGCCCAACGACATTGGGGCGTTTCAAGAGGCTATACTTCACACTTAGGATGGTTGAGTCCATTATAGTCACTTGGTCCGAAGGTCACACAATCCCCGGTCACAAGACAGTGCTTCACTCATCCTTAGATAGTAGTCATACCCGTTACTCACTAAGTATGACCCTCACCAACCTTCTATCCCGAGGTCCCCAACTCTGCACTTTGAGTGACACATGCCTCCTGGACACAACCATTTCCGGCTTGTTAGCCGACCAGTCATAGACATGCTACGATGCAGAAGTTACCTTCCTCGTTTGATAACCATGGCTTTATGCCTCGTCACAGTTGATGGATAGTCTCTAGAAAAGCCCAAGATTGGGGAAGGACAGTGTATCCCATCAATCCTTTCCCCACCATCCGGATCTACAACGTCTTTTGTTGACGCTGCTCAGCTACTCGGTCGTGGGTTTACCGGTTGTCACGCCCTGGTATACCCTGGCCTTTGCTTGGCACGGACAGCATTTTACCGAACGGAGATCACCCGTTAGGCCCCTACTGTCCATGGTTTCAAACAGATCCTTCCAGAACCACGAGACTCAACCGAAAGAACAAATGCCTCACGAATGTTTATGTATTGACAACAATTATTTCCATCCCTTTAACCTCACCAAGGGAACTACTCACACATAGCAGTAAACATAAATGCAAAATCAATTAAACACAACATGTAACAAAAGGGAAATGCTTGAATAAAATAAATAGTACCTAAGGCCACGAGCCTTAATCTTGTTCTTTACTCGAATTGATAACGGAAAATGATAAAATACTGGAAATGTAAATTGTTTTGATGCCATCACTCGGCAGAATTTAGAGTAATAAACTATGTAAAACAAAAGTTTAGTGGGCCAAAAGCTTCTTCATGCAGCACATCTTCATCCTTTTATACTGCCATCTGGTGGAGGGCTAACCCTAGCTGCACCAGCATCATATCTTCATCGAGATCTTCTTTCCTTCTTTAGCGCAATCCTTGATTGATCTGATTGGAGATGTCTTCCAGCTGCATGCTGTAGTCAACCTTCCTCTTTTCCAGATTCTTCCAGCTCCTTCTTCGTTCTTCCGCATTCTTTCATCAAATCTTCGGGATCCACTTTCCTTACTCGGTTTTGGCTGTCTGCTTCTCCTTGTAGTGGTCAGACGGATTGCTTCATTCGGTTTGACTCATACCAGGTGGTTTGCTTCGGGTTCCATACCCCAAGTTAGACTTGAGAGGTTCTGCGCCTAGGCTCCATGCTGGTAAACATGACATTGCAATCTGGGCTTGGTAATGCCCATTCCGACCACATTTCTTCTGTTTCCGCTCCACTGGATCTTTCTTCCTTGACAACAAGGTTTTCCCCCAGAAGGACCTGAACTAACACAAACAAAGGAGAAAAATAGGACCAAATGGCCCAAAAGTCGGAGACGCATCAATGTGGTGCATACATGTTGAGATCTTTGACTGCAGTCGTTTCTTTATGATGTCATGATTATTAAAACTGCTTACACAGGTTCATTTACGCTAAATTTGTTCCTGTGTATTGCTGAGATGTGGCAAGTTTCAAACTTATAGCTCTAATAGCAGCTTTTCTTATTTTTCGGCGTTTGCCCGCTGAGTATTATATACTCACGCCCTGCATGTATTTCTAAATGTGCAGGCTAAGCGATGGAGCGAGATTGGACTGGTGCTGGCGGGGGATTGTTTCGTTGATGAATTTTCTTTGCTGCTTTCCTTTTCTTGATAGAGTCCTAACGATGATACTCTTTACTTTCCTTTTGAATATTGATAAAACCTTAATGATGAGATACATTGTTTTCTTTTTAATCAAGCAATTTACTCGCGATTATATGTCTTCATACATATGATCGATTCACCTTTTGCTATGAGACTCTGAATTTTATGATACCTTATGAATATTGAGCTATACCTCGTTTGTATTTGTCTACGAGATTCATATTATTTATGGAGATATGACGATGTTGACGTTTATACCCTTGAGTTGATCTATGATGTCTTGCCTTAGCATGCTTTGATGTGAGCTTCCGCATGATATTCAATCTAGTTCTTCTTGTCTTTTTATTCTTTTATTATAGTCGTATCGATACTCGGACTCCGTTATTACTAGCGTTGAGATCGCGCTGCGACACATATGCACCTGGAGATGGTTCAAGGCCGTAAACTCTCGTGAATTATGTTTCTCGTCCGACGACTCGGTCTTAGATCCCGTTAATTGTTTCCCCTCTTCAATTATTTAAGTTGGTCGACACTATTTTTATGCGTATTTTTTTTGTATTACTAGGATTTGAGTACTCCTTGTACTCTTTTTTTGAATAAATTTTTCTTGACCTTTCAAAAAAAAAGACAGAGAGATGGGCAGTGGTAATTGACGGCTTAAAACGTGGCTTAAAAGCATCTATATGGAAACATGGCTGATGAGAACTGTAATACCTATCAGCGATGTGCTTAGCAATACAGGGACATTTGACCTAATTATTGTTATTATTATTATTAAATAAACTAACCAGAGATCGCCTTGCCAGAGTGCAAGTTGGCAGAGACCGCATCCCCAGAGTGCGGCGTGGCAGAGCCAGAGCTGTCCTTGCCAGAGCGCAGAGCTACCTGCCCTGCAGAGTGCAGAGTTACCAGAGACAACATGCCAGAGAAAATCTACCAAAGACAACCTGCAAGAGTGCAGAGCTACTAGAGACAATATGCTAGAGTAGAGCTACCAGAGACAACATGCCAAAGCCAGCCTTACCACCAAGTTGGGCTTCATGGGCTTTAGGGTTAGGCCCAATTAGTTATCTATAAATAGAAGGTTTAGCATTAGCATTAGGGGTGGATGATTTATTTCGGGGCAACACTTATAATCTGTAAACACTCTCAGTATAGTGCAAAACTCGAAAACACCCGTGGATGTAGGTCTTAATGACCGAACCACATAAATCCTGCCTCGATTATTGCTTTTTAGATTAGGTGTTGGTTTCATGCTTCATCAACTAGCGCCATCTGTGGAAAATTTGGGCTAAGGCGTGAGTTTAAGACATTTTCCGGGCATTGTTCTATATAATATGCATGCTTTAGCGAAACTTTGGAGGAGAAGTCGGGTTTTAGACTAGATCTTTGAGTGCGCTTCTACATCCGATCATTCCAACTATGTTGTGTGTAGAATAGTAGGACAATCGTGTGATTCTTCTAGTTAATGTGTGAGATTTGCATGATTTTGGGTGTGTTTCTATGCGATCTCTTATGTCCTTGTGTTCTTCATTTGGAGATTTTATTTTGATTTCTGGGAACTTGGCCGATTTTTGGCTGCTCTGCATGAAGAAATGATAGTTAAGGTGGCGCATATCGTGCAATTCGAAAGAATCCATATAATTTTTGAAGTATTCTTGGGACATGTGCGATTTTGAATTTTTCTTGGGATCTGTGCGATTTTGAATCATGTTCTAATCATGGGAACAATTATATCATGTTCTGTTTCAATAACGTATATTCCGGACGTGAAATCCGAGGAAGGTAACCTTTATGCATTTTCTTTCAATAGATTATTTTCCTGACTATAGTTAGCGCTAATTTTTGCTTCTGTTTCGTGGGATATTTTCTGGCGAGTCATCTTCTCTTGGTTGAGATCATTTTTTGCCTATCTGAACCCGACGGGAACATTATTTGCTCTTCTGGGTTTATTTCCCAGAGGGGTGGGATACTCATCATTAGAAGGGGATTTCTCTGAGTTTCTTTCGCTTAACAAAGTCCGTACATTTGATCCGAAATTACATTATGGGCCGAAGTTTGTGGGTTTTTCTAGAGCTTATTATTATTATGGAGATATCTTATGGGTTTGCAAGGGCCTGCCAATTATGAAATGGGATTAGGCAAAGAAACGGGGCAAATTGCATGAAAATACCCCACTTTATACCAAAATCTGGTTTTTTGACAATCTTTTTTTTTGTTGTAAAAAATTCAACTACCTTTCAATTTGTTGCAATGTCCGACCCGTTAAATTTTCCGGCCAAATTAAATCTGAGTTGGCAGCCGGAATGCCAACGTGGCATCAGAAATGCCAAATCACACCCACCCTCCCCTCCCACGTCCCCTGGCAAATTGCATGAAAATACCCCACTTTAATCAAAATTTGATTTTTTGACAATCTTTTTAATTGTTGCAAAAAAATTAACGAGCTTTCAATTTGTTGCAATGTCCGTCCGGAGAAATTTTTCGGCCAAATTAAATTTGAGTTGGCAGCCGGAATGCCAATGTGGCATCAGAAATGCCAAATCACACCCACCAATAAATGTCAAATGGAAGCATGTGAAATCAAAATAGGTTTAAAGTCACACAAGGATCATTGTATTTGTATACGAAATGAATGCAAATATCTCACCAGATTTGGTGGTGAATGTGCGACGGTATGTGTTGACATACTTCCTAACATCATCTTCCTTGTTAAGGTTGAAGAGCTTGCGGATCTTTGAAGCCCTCTTTGGACCTCTCATCCTTGGTTTCTCAGTATCAGTGAGACCAGGAAGATCAGACAAAAGAAGAAGCAAATTTAGGATCTATCTGTGAATTGGCATTTTAATTAACTACGAGAAGGAAAAGAAGAAGAGGAAAACAAAGCAAAGATAGGGAAAAAGAACAGACTGAAACAAGTAGAGTACTACTATAAACAAACCATCCGAACTGAGAAAAAGGCAAGCTAATTATGGCTCACAAAATACACAAAATTTCATTGTCTGATACTCCACAAGAACAACTAAAGCAGCGCAGCAACACAAAGTTTTGTGCCATATTTTAGAATGAAAAACCTCTTTGGAGACAATGCAGAGCTTCCCATCAGCCACTCCATGCTCAACAAAAGTCCGAGCAGCATAACCAACTGGATTTCCACCACCTACTATAACATATCTACAACCACAAATACAAACAGACATAAAAGAGTGATTAACGCAAATTCACCTCCAAAAACAAATATATAACATTAGTTAGATGTAATAACCAAAAGGCGGCAGTAATTACTCCCGATTCTCGTTCACTGAAGCTAACTGGGGGCACCAGAATTGGGAAGTTATTTCTTGGCCAACCATGAAAAAGTACCTTTCAGTATCTTTGCATTGATCTGTATTACCACTACCAGGAACCAAAAGAAACACAAAGAACAATAACAAAAGGCCAAGCCTAATAAATTTACTGGAGAGAGGGATGATAAGAAACCAGAGTAATAGAGCATCATGAAACCAAACAAGTATGCTTCAGAAAAATATATTAGATAGTTTACCTGTTTGATAGAGTTCTAGTATGCTAAATAAGAACTAACACCAATTCCAACCTCACCCTTCTCAATATATTAAATTGTTCCAAATTATTCAATAAAAGAGATTGATAAGCAGATTACCAAATACCAACCTCTCAGCATGCAAGCGATAAAGTTGCAAAGAAAATGAGTGGAAAGTGCTAATAGTGAGTATTAGCACTAAAAGCAATGGTATAAAATGTAGGAAGAGGATATAAAACTAAAACTAAAAGCAAGAGGATATAAAACTCACCTTGAAGCTTATCTCTTTATCAATCTCTCTATCACCGTGTACTTTCAAACCTAAAACAACATAAATGTAAAGATTAGGGCACTTAAGCTCCAAAAATTAAAATGAAGGAATGAAACCTTAGATAAGAAGATGAAACAGAATGAGGAATGAGCCATACCCTAAAAGTTTGAGAAATATCCTACCTTAACATAGAATCGTATCTAATCAAATGCCCTAAAATTTGCTACCTAATGCACTCTTCAATTTCATTTAGTTGTTACCTGAAGAATGAGGGCGACTGTTGTCGGAGTCAGGGGCTGGAGGCAGGTGCCAGGGGTAGTGGTGGTGCGATTGGAGCGGTGGTGGGCGCTGAGCCGACGATGGAGGTTGCTCTGCCCAAATTCAAAAATTACGCAAAGATAGAAATACATATAGAAAATGGAGAGAGAGAGAGAGAGTATACCGTGGTGGTGGAAGCGAGAGAGGGGTGATGGGGATGGGGGGCGACGCCAGGCTGGAGAAGGTGGCGGCTAGCGGCTGCTCGCCGGAGACAAAGGCGGCGCAGAGAGGAGGTAGAGAGAGGGAGAAGGGGCAAAACTCTTGTTCGACGCCCAATTATCAACCTCATCTGCTCTCGATTGCAAATTAGAGAATTAGGGCTTTCCCCCTTTCCTGCCTCGATTATGTGGAGTTGAGAAGAGAACCGGCCGTAGAACACCATCGGCTCGCCGATCCTCGGACCACCAGCAACGATGGGCGGGCTCTAGGTCGCGAACAGAGAAGAACTAGGGCTGGGTTGTTTCGAACAGAGAAGAACTAGGGCTCGACCAATCGAATAGAGAAGAACTAGGGCGTGGGGCAGCAGCGAGGGTGGGCGGCGACGGGCCGGTGCAGGGCAGCGGCGCCGGCGGCGTAGTTGAGAGGGGAGAAAGGGAGTCGAGAGACAGATAAGGGTGAGAGAATGTTCTTTAAATTTTTAGGAGAGCTCGATCTTGGAGGGATTTGAGAGAAAGTTTCAAATGATATAATATAATATAAGTTTTAAAAAAATTAAAAAAAAAATTAAAAAAATTATACATAACAGTTGTTAGATACGCTCAAACATAACGGTTCCAAAACCGTTGTAAATGACTCTTATACATAACGGTTCTTTAACGTTATGAATAAACCGTTATAAAAGATGGTCATAGATAACGGTGGCTTAACGGTTTTGTAATACCGTTATGTATGCAACTAATAGATAACGCAAAAACATAACGGTTTTTCAAAAACCGTTATCTATGCATATAGACAACACTACATAGATAACAGATTTTTCCAAAACCGTTATCTATTCCTAAAATTGCGCTCATACATAACGGTTTTTGAAAAAAACCGTTATCTATGCACTGTTATGTATGTAAACTTTTGTAGTAGTGACCCTCCCCTCCCACATCCCTCTCTCTCCCACGTCACCCTCTCTCTCTCTTTCTCCACCTTATTTCTCCTTCACGGGGCAGCAAACCCTCACATTCCTTCATCGACCTCCGCCGCCATCCCTCTCCCCCCATGATTTTTGCCGCCTCGCGCCCCTTCAAACCTTCCTCCTTCTTCATCAACCTCCGGGGGGAAGAGGATCGACGTTTTCCGGGGGAAGAAATAAAGAGCCGATAGGGAGAGGGGGAAGAGGGATGGAGGAAGAGAGAGAGAAAGGTGACGTGGGAGGGGAGGATGGATGTGATTTAGCATTTCTGATGTCACGTTGGCATTCCGGCTGCCAACTCAAATTTAATTTGATCGAAAAATTTCTCCGGACTGACATTGCAACAAATTGAAAGCTCGTTAATTTTTTTGCAACAAATAAAAAGATTGTAAAAAAAACAAATTTTGATTAAAGTGGGGTATTTTCATGCAATTTGCCCGGTGACGTGGGAGGGGGGTGGGTGTGATTTGGCATTTCTGATGCCACGTTGGTATTCCGGCTGCCAACTCAGATTTAATATGGCCGGAAAATTTCTCCGGACGGACATTGCAACAAATTAAAAGCTCGTTAATTTTTTTGCAACAATTAAAAAGATTGTCAAAAAATCAAAATTTGATTAAAGTGGGGTATTTCCATGCAATTTGCCCCAAAGAAACGCAAGTGGTCTGCGCCGCAACGCGGCGCAGGTATTATTGCGACTAAAACTAACCACTTCTCTTTTGTTTCGTGATTATGAACACAACTCACAGGTACTATTCAATGGCAACTAATGATCACCATCGGGATCTAGCTAAGGTCCTCGAAACAGCAACCGAGAACACGGGAACTAAGGCAATGGGGGTCTCCTCAACAAGGGGAATTGATCTGTCCGGACTTACGCCACTGGGATTTACTGCTGTCAACAATGTAATGTCGGTGTCTGCGCAGTCTCTAATAGGGACAACTACACCTGTTACTATCACTACTATGCGAGCACTGGGACTTGTCAATGTGACTTTGACTGAACAAATGATGGCCATGCTCAACTATGCTACCATGCGCCAGATGATGGGAATGCCACCCCCTATGACACCACAAGAATAAGGGTAAATTACTCAAAAGAAAATCATGGCCGTTCCTACACAGGCAAAGGGAGCGGAAGAATTTGCTGCTGCGCAGACAGGGGAGCGCAGAGTAACTGAGAACATGGGAGAATAACCGCGCTGAGTCGGTTTATATCAAGATCAGCTGAAAGAAGTTTGTCTTTCTTTAAAATCTTAAGGAAATGGAGTCGTAATACCCGAGCTTTTGATGACATGTTTAATTGCTTGAGTTTGAGTAATTAGGGTTTAGATCCCTTGTTTGATTTACTTTGTAAAGAGATGATGAGTTATATGATGTTTTCTTGTTATTTCTTTTGATGATGTTGAGATGTTCGTTTGATGATGTGAAAATGATGTGGGATTTTATATCCGTATTTGAGTTTGAGTATTTGAATAATTCAAGATAATTATTTGAATGAGAACGATGAAATCGGAAGTGAGATCTGAGTCCGTTAAGATGTTTTTGAAATTTTCAGACAACTTTGAGAAATGAAAATGAGTTTAGCGAACATAAGGCCTTTTAGATAAATCCCTTATGTTTTGCTTGAGATTGGCAATGACAATATTTAGAGTTTTATATGCATGAGATGTTTGGCATGTGTTCACTGAGTGCTTTTGTACTCAACCCTGCATATGTTTTCTAAATGTGCAGGTTGAGCCGATGTGATGATGGTGCTGCAATGAGCGGAGTTACAGGGTTGTTAATAAATATGTAACCTGTCTAGAATTTGTCTTCATACATATGTCTAGCTACTTTTCCGCTGCAGAGTACTTTTGGTACCATGTTACGTCATGTCGTACTTTAAGTTTGAGAGGATGGTTCTTGTTGATGTAATAACTTGATTAAGTTTTATGTCTTCTTTCTTTAATGCTTTAATTAAGTTTTACGTTGTCTTTCTTAGACTGTTTTATTAAGCATTAATGAGTAATCATGACGAGTTTTATTAAAATGAGTAAGTTTTACGGTTATCAATGACTCCCCTTTCTTTCCCTTCTTCTTTAACCCCATCCCTAGTCGTGGATCACTCGGCCTAACTATCCCTAGTTAGGGCGGACTGCGACATAAGTCGTTTTGAATGGACCCATGAGTGTCAGCGGGCCTTCGAGGGCTGCTCTAGACGAATATTTTTAGCTCTGACTGGGCTGCTCTAGATCAAAATTTCCAGCTCTGACCGCCCCATTTTGAATCAACATTTCCAGCTCTGACCGGCTGCTCTAGATCAACATTTCCAACTCTGACCGGGAAGCTCTGGATGAATATTTTTCAGCTCTGACCGGGCTGCTTGTTCACTAATATTTTCACCACGCCGCAAGTATACGGGTAGTTGTAATATATGGAAGCAAGGTCGTATCCCACAAGGATTAGTAGTTCAATCTAGTGATTATCCTAATTCATTATGCTAGAGCTATTTAGACTAAACAAGGAGGTGAG
This sequence comes from Salvia miltiorrhiza, assembly GCF_028751815.1. NCBI lineage: Eukaryota > Viridiplantae > Streptophyta > Magnoliopsida > Lamiales > Lamiaceae > Salvia > Salvia miltiorrhiza. Next base: position 28,164,312 of record NC_080392.1, on the reverse strand, counting down.
TGGTTTGATTAACTAACAAATTTAAAGACAAAATAAGATCAAATAAGCAACGTGGATTAACAAGCGATGAAAGTGGTTTAGGGATTAGGCATCGATGAATTAGCAACGGACTTCAATTTAGCTCAATATTAGTCTTGATATTCCTATTTATCTAGAGTGATCTCCCAACTAGTTCTAGCCCCCTCCCGGACGACTAAAACGGTAGATTACGGGTCATAGTTGCCGTCCCCGGTCAACGTCTAACCTATAACTCCCAAAAGCACACTAAGATCGGTAAACTCTCACCCAACTCTCAACCTCCCGGTTTATTGAGTCGATATGTTTCAAACACCTAATCTATTGCAATTATCCTCTCCCGATTCAAATTACAAATTAGAAATGCATAAAGAGTGGCCAACACTTCATACAAGGAATAAAACTAGGGCTTGAAAAGATAATAACAAGGAAATGATCAAGACATATATTAAGCTTAATAATTAATCCATTACATAATCTACTAGCCTAACCCCCAAACCAATAGGGGATTTTATCCAAACATGTTCACAAACAACAAACCTAAATCAAAGAAATACATAAATGAAAGAGAGAGTAAGAAGTGACAAATCCTATTAATGAGCTTTCTTCAATCTTCTCCCTCTTCAATGCCTTCAATCTTGGTAAAAAGATGTGGTAATGGAGGCTATGGTTTGGTGTGGAGGAATTGGGGAAGATGGAAATGGGTGAGTATGAGGTTGGGGAAGATGAAAGATATGAGAAAAGAGGGGAAAAATGGAGTTTTGGGCTAAAAATCGCGTCTGGGCCCACCAAAGGGCGGATCCCCGCCTCTTCCCCGCGGTCACGGCATGAACCGCGGTTGAAAACGCGGCTGGAAGCAGGGGAGGCCGCGGTCATGGGCCGCGACCGCGGCTCGGACCGCGGGTGCCTGTCAAAAACGTTCTGGACTGCTCTGGAGCAGAGGCCCGCGTTCAGGCCCGCGGCCGCGGCCCGGACCGCGGCTTACTGGGCAATTTTGGAGCAGAGGCCCGCGGTCGGGCCCGTGGCCGCGGCCCGGACCGCGGGGTCCTGGGCTTTATGCGCAGTCCGCTTGTTCGGCTCCGTTCTCCCTCGTCCGAACTCGGATTTGATCGCTGTTTGCGCTCACGGATTCCTCTCGAGACGTACTTCAATATCATGTCTTCAAAATCCTCTAATTAATCCTTGATATTTCCTGAAATCGCTCCAAAACTACACTAAGGAATCAAAACTTCATAAAACTCAACATTGGGGTACAAACACGCATTGGCAAGCAAAATATGAAGGGAAATGGCAACAAATCATGTGGAATTGAGGTACGAAAACCATGTTTGTCAACCCCCCAAACTTAAGGCGTTGTTTGTCCCCAAACGACAAAAAGACTAGAAATAAAAGTAAACAAACATGTGAGCATGAATTGATGTCATTTCAAGGCTTCAACAATTTCAAAAATCTTTCAAAAGTGTATCACAAGTAAAATGCATTCTAAGAAGTCGCAAGTGATAGTGAGTTCAACATTATAGCATCCAAGTTTGAATCCTCACAAGGTGAATGTTTCAATGGTGCACTTAACTCTCAAGTGTTTAGAATGGACGTGTTTGCACTCGAATTGAAACAATGCATGCAATCTACCATAGACTTTCCATTTGTCCTAACTTTTTATGCTTCAATGTGCTACAAATAATGATCAACAAGGGCTTTTCTTTAGGTTGCAATGAGGGCTCTTTGGTGAGGTGAGGTGTTTATAGGCAAAGTGACTCATATCTCATACAATTCCCAAATTGAATAAGTCATATTCACCATTGTTCTTTTTTCTAATCAACCAAAAACCAAAATCCCTACATTTCATCTTTTTATCCTTAGTGATATCTATCATGGCCATGATTCAAAAGGTAAATCACTCCCCTTTATGCTCTTTATTCAACATTTCTTTTTCTTTCTTTTTCTTTTTAAGCTCATAGGGGACTATTGATTTTCACTCAATCAAAGCTTGATAGGCAATTTCAATCATTTCCCAAACCTTTTCATCAAAGCAATCACTAAAACTCTAAGTTCTACCCCTTTATCATTGGTTCATTCAAAAAAAGGCTATAAGACACAAAGTGGGTAAACTATGATCATATGAGAATTTGGACACAATTTAAGTCAAGTGGCTAGCAAGGATGGCCTTAAATCACTTCAATATTCATAACACATCTACTTTCATTTTTTTAGAGAGGACTTATGGCAAGTTCTAGAGATTAACGAGCATGTTCAATTGATTTACACTCAAGAATGAAATGAGATTGTGATAATATGACAATCAATGGCTCAAATCTTACAAGCTCATTATCAAGTTCTTGGAGGCAAAATATTTAACTCACTTGTCACAAGTTCAAACTTTTCATGCATAATCCACAAGTGATACACACAATATTTCCATGAAACAATTCATATCATAAGCCCAATGACATTCAATCAACATCACAAAGTTTGATACAATTATCCCAAGCAAAACAAAAACAAAAATATCAACCCAACTAACTCTCAAGCTTTCATTTATTCAACAATAACAAAAACATGACAACAAAACTAAAACAAACAAAAACAAGTAAAGCAAAAGATAGATGAGACAACTAATCCATCTCTCCCCTCCCCCCAAACTTATTTCACACAAAGTGGAAATGAGTTTGGAGGAAAAGAGAAAGAGAAGTTGTCTCGGACACAAAAAAAAACTAACATATAAAAAAGAAAGATAAACCACACACATATATAAATATATACATAGATTAATATATAAATACCTATGTATGTGTGTACTGAAGGAATATTAAACTGAATTAACGTTCCGCTTTGCCCGATGATCGTTTCTTGGATTATTATCAATTTATCATACAACGATTAATCCTAACATGCTCCTATGAATTTAACAGCTGCACGTTGGAGTTCAGAAATACCTGAAGAATTCAGAAGAATTCGTCAATCTGTCGCTGAACAGGTCAGCCAACTTCAACGCTCCGTTTGACCCCTCAAACGACCTCCAATCGTATTTTGTGCAGAAATACGACTTCTTCGTTTTCGAAAGAGCTTTCCGTGGCCGCCTGATTCGTCTGAATCGGAGTTTTGTGGAGGAAGTTATGGCCGTTTTACGGAGACTGCCAGAACTTGGTTTCCTGCGAAAATCTGACTCCAGCTCTGATCTTCTCGACTGTATCCCGCTCAATTCCCAACGTTGGATGGACAACGAGCTATGGAAATTCCCAAGACAGAATGACCACTCACGATTTCCTGCGCCCCGCTCTGCTCTCAAAAACCCTAATTTTTATCAGTGTATTTTCCTGAGAGCTGACAGCTGTATTTAAATAAAATTAAATACGTGTGGGCACAGAATTAGTGTAGGAGGCGTCTTTCTCTCCTTCTAGGGCTAGGAGACATTGGGCCAGTCCAGGGACCAGATACAAGGAATAAAGATGGGCCTCAAATAAATTAATTTATCTATGGTCAGCCCAGACCATAATTAATTTATAAATATCAGTTCATTCCACTAGAGAACCGATACTGACTTACCCCTTTATTGCCGGTGATGAGTCGGGGCTTGTATTTAGACTTATTAAATCTCCGTATTTAAAATATCCGACATCCATTAATTAATTAGAGCTCTGACAGCTTAAATTAATTAATCTCTTTATAAATCCTCAAGCAGTACCACTCAAACTTTATTATTGCGCCTGAACTTAATCAACCTGCAGGGTTTAGCGCAATAAACCTTATTGAGCTCCTTAAGGGGATGTCATTATCCTATACCGGATACGGGTACTAATACAGATAATCAAATATCATATATTAACCGCTATCACCCAAGATACAGAGTACTCGAGTTAGTATATAACCTTCACCCATAGTAAGTCAAAGTGATATACGAGTTAACATATATATCTGAATACTTATTAGTATTAAGATTTATAAGTCACCGAGATCTTGATTCTTCACTTAAGTCAGATAGAAGAATACATCTCAAACTGTGGTCCTATCAATACGTAATGACGTACCAGTATAGACAAGTAGCCAAGACAAACTACTTCCATCTATACTGCAGCCTAAACCAATAACTTGTCCTAGAGTTATTTCGGCTGTGATCATATTATATCTCTTAAGGTTATTCCAATTATATGGTCTTCTGTTATCTACAACACACCATATAATCTACTTATATAGAGATAAAGAACATACATATGCAATCATGAACACAATCAGATAGGAGATTAGATAGTGAACTTAGGAAACATTGTATACAAGCATAAAACGTTCTTGCTTTCAGTATACAAATCCAACAATCTCCCACTTATACTAAAGCAAACTTTTAGTATACAATGCGTCTATTTACCTGTAATACCCCGTTTCCCTGAGTTAAATTTAGAATTTATTTTCGAAATTTAGAAGTAAGATGATTCACGCCGGATATAAAGAAAATGAATTTATTTTAATTCCAACAAACGATTTGCAAAATCTTTTTTTGTAAATGTCAGTCATTTAAATTCTTATGCATTTCATATTTATTTAAATTGAGCATTTAGTATCTACACGAGCTATTTATTTAAGCAAACACTGAAGAATTATTACAATTTTCATAATACAACCCGGAAGACTTTTTATTTTATTCTCACCTACTTCTCTCCCTCACCTAACACACACTCACCTACTACTCACCTACTCCCTCCCACACCCACCTACTCCCTCCTTTTTGCAAAGTTAACATCACTAAGACACTACCCACTCCCACCACCAACTCCCTGCAAAAAGCATGCCTACTGCAGCACACCCACTGATATACTTCACCCATCCCCTTCCACTTCTACTCAATCTCCCACACAATTTGCCATATTTCACTCTCACAAGGAAACCCAACGAACAAGTGCAGAGGTAAGAACTGCAATCATAATTTCATAATTTATTTCTTACAACACAAACTCTCCACCTCAATGAATATACCATATGTGAATCAATTTCAGCTACCACACAAATTCAAGCAAACCGACCCAGCCGAAACCTTTCTAAAGGTTTTACTTCTAAATCCTTATTCCATTTTATTGTAGTTCTTAATTGAGCCAAAAGCAAGGAGGCATAAGCATACATTCATTCATCTCATCGTCAGTGCATATCTTTTATGCATATCGAATTAAAGCACAGAGACACAAGCATACATTTATACATCATTCGAGTAATAAAAAAATAATTTGAGAAAAAGTTTGTAGCTTTGAATCTCCTTATTTCCATACTTGCTGTGTCGAGTCGGGTTGCTTGGTTGCTAGCTGAGAAAGTCGAGAGAATGAGGGAGAGGCCAGGGCACGGCGGCTCCGCCACTGCTGTCCGGCCAAGGGCAGGGACGAGGGAGAGTCGAGGGTGATGTTCTGGTAAAGAGAGAGAGAGGGATGAGGAGGCGGTGGATGGCTTTCTGTTGATGCTGTTGTTGACGGTTGAATCGAGTCGGGGGAAGAGGGTGGCGGCCGTGGCACTGCCGCAGTTGCTGGAGTTCTGTGAGGGTGGCTTCTGAGAGGGCAGGTTCGGAGAAGAGGTAGGTGGATGCCGGTGGCGTGGAGCTACTGGTAATCGCCGGTCAAGCTTGAGCATGAGAGAGACGGTGGTGGCGGTTTTGGCCGCTGCTCGCCGGAGGTTGCAGGAGGCAGGGGTTATAGCTCGAGTTCTGGGGATTTAGGGAGAGGGCTCGACGGCTCTGCTGTCATTCCGAGCGGGCTAGGCGAGAGACGAGCGAGGGAGAGGGAGCTGTGCAACGGCGGCTGTCGCTTTACCGGCGGCTGCTGCTGCGGCGCTGAGTATGTGGGAGTGAGCAAAAAGCGAAAAAGAGAGGACGGGGATGAGAGTCGAGGGTTCCGGAGGGGCTGCGCTCTCGCCGGTGACGGAGGCGGCGCTTCGCCGAAGAAGAAGGGAGGGGCGCCGATTGAGAGATGTGTGAGTGTGTGCGTGTGTTTGTGAGAGGGGAGAAATAAGGGAGGGAGTGTTGGGCTTTAGGTTTGGGTTAGGGGTTGGGCTTTGAAGTGTTGGGCCTTTGTTTTAAATTTTGACTTGGGCCGATTTTAATTGAGGGTGGGCTTGCGAATTGGGCTCAATTTATTTAATTAGTTATGGGCCGATTTTTATAAGTACTTGGGCCGAGATTTTTAATTAAATGGGCTGGGTTATTTCTTAATTTTGGGCCGATTTTCTATATTAAGTTGGGCCTTTGATTATTTTAAATCATGGGCTGCCCAAGTATTTATTTAATTGGATTTGTACAGATTTTATTTAAAGGAGCTACACTATTATAATTAATTAGACTTATTAAGTTTAATTAATTATTTTCAAAGAGTAAATTTTTATAATAATATTAAATTATTATTATAAGCATATTTTAAGTAAATTACTTATTATATGCTAAGCATGACAAGATTTGCATTATATTTTGCAATAAGAATATTTATGATTTAATTGGTTTTATTTATAATTCCAATTATTAAAAGATGAGTAAGAATATTGTTGGTGTTCTTAACTCAAGAGAAAATGTTTTCAATTATTTATTCATTAAATTTTGAAAACCCGGCTAAGTGAATCATAGAATATTAAGCACTACACCATGACTTAAGATTAGAATTCAAGGAGACCTATTGAGAATAGATTTCTTGTAGGCTTTGAGCAACAGGAGGATTAGCACTGCTATTCCGATTCAGAGATAAGGATAAACGACAGGCTTTGCCTAATCAGGTGGGCATTACTTTTACTATACGTATATAGAGATCCCCTGCGTGTCGTAGGCCTCTTATACGAATATATGCATGAGATGATTTTAACTGTTAATTTCAGTTTATTATTATGCCCAAATGATAAATGACTCTTATGAAATGAAAATGAAATGTTTATGAAATGAAATGATTGACTGCCAAAAATGTTTATGTTTTTATATGTATCCTATCTGTGTTGGTTCGCCAACTTTAAAGGAAATCCAATTGGGATCCTATGCTAGACAAAGGTCGCTAGCTAGGGTTAACGTGTACACTTATGGAGACCGCGAGTCGCTTGCGACCGGTCTTGGCATCCGTGGTAAGGAGGCCTCCTTCCCGGCGCGTGACAGAAAGGAACAGATATGGATCATATGAAGGAAAATGATCGGCCGATCGACTTTATGAAAATGAAAGAAATATTTTAGTAAGCACAGGTCATTTAAGAAAACCCCTGTGTGTTACTGTTATGGCAGTTCAATTTATATATGTATGCATGTTGTATTTTCGGCTATGCCCACTGAGTATTTTTATACTCAGCCCTGCATGTATTTCTAAATGTGCAGGTTGAGCAGTTGATGGAATGGAATGATGTTGAGCGGGTGTTCCTTTGACATTTCAAGAAATGTAACCTTGAGTATACATCTTCATATGTATATCTCACACGCTTTCCGCTGCAAAACACTTTGATTAAGATAGCTCTATGATATGAAGTTGTGATACGTGTTATTGGGTAACCACCTTAATCAGTTCTCAATTATGTGTATCCAAATAATCATATATGATCCTAGCATTTTATCTATGAGTGACATTTCCATATACTTTAATGTTAAGTAATTGTCCATTTCCATTTCTTATTGTTCACCCCAAGTCATAACCCCGGTTAACCCGTCATTGGGATAGTGGGCTGTGACAGAGTGGTATCAGAGCGGTTCGTTCGCTCTGGCCCTAGAAACCTTATTCTAAAGATTCAAGTCTAGTTTGATTCTTTAGACTTACACGGGTTCATATGGCACCGCTCAACACTCCATTGCATCGTGCTCAATCAAGGAAAGAAGGTAACTGCAGTTTCAACGTTTTAAAGATGTTAATGTTCTAAAATGCTTCATGAATATGTTTATGTGAAGAGCAGGTTATGATGAAATGTTGAATGTTTTGCCTTTCATGGCATATTTTCGCAATCTATGATGTTATGATCAGACGAATGATAGAAAAATTGACATATGTTTTCCCGGAGAACATAGATTGCTATAAGTTGCATGATCACAATTTTAAAAGAACATAGACTACTAGATTAGTAGGATATCTCTACAATCTAGATTCTTAAGGTGATGATGTAGAAGAATGAAAGAGAACTTAGAGCATTTCAGCTCCCTCAAGAAAACAATGATTCTTTTGAACTACAAAGAGGAATGGAAAGATATGTACGAGGTAAAGGAAAAACACAGAATGACGATACGCGACGAATTCAAGGTAAACGTTGCATCAAAGGTTGAACCATAGTCTCTACGTTCAAATGTTCAAGTACGACGGAATATCAAATCGACTTTTGCTACAGGATAGATTTTATGAATAGAGTGTTTTGCCTGTGTACGTATGTCTGTGTGTATATGTCTTAAGAGAGGTTTGGGGTTTGAGATCAATAGGATAGGGAACCTTAAGATAAGTTTAATTGTCATAATGAACTTATGTTTTGTTATGTATAGTATGTTCATGGCCCTTCAAGTTCGGGACGATGTTTCTCGTGTGACTGGGAGGTGATGATGTTGGACCTGGCCAGTCCACATGATCCAAATCTCAGTAGACGTCTTTTGGGTTGAAAACCCATGTGTTTCAACTTTCGGTTGAAAAGCCAGATGGGTTCATACTCGAGGTCATTTTGTTCGACCTAGTAGTTAATCATTTCATACCCTCTGGTCATTCTTTTGATTCTCTTGAACAATTTCTACAACACCTTGTTTTGATGTTGTGTTGAGTTTGAGCCTTGCAACTCGTGAGTTGTCATAATAGATCCCCTTGTTTGATATGACCAAGAAATGTTAGTCTACCGATGTAGTATACTACCCAAACTATGACTTCATATAATTGTGTCTCATTGTAATTAGTTGAGATTATTAGTCTTTGTCCTATAAATGATATCGACCACTCATTATGATAGAAATTCAGAGTTCAAGCTAAGACCGTAATATAGTGTTCGAGTACGAGGACTTAAGTTAATTGGTCTATGATAGTTTTAAGATAAATTCATAGGAAAGTGTTATTCATGTGATAGGTAACAAGAAATGGGTTGATGACTATTTTAGTCTTTGGAAAAAAGAATACCCTGTAGATGAGCCCTAGGAATGAGGTAGGAGCAAAATGAACCGCCGAAAAAGGACGAGGGAACTTATTCTCAAGTAAATCTCATGTATATAAATTGGAATTAGGAATCCAATTGATATGAGGAGAGACCCGAATCTATTCTAGATCGGAAAGTTAAAGTACTAAGGAATAAGTCGATACCTTTAGTAATAGTTCTTTGGAAGCACCATGATCAAGAAGAGGCGACGTGAGAACTCGAGTTTAGCATGAAGGAGAAATACCCAGAATTATTTCCTGTGGTACAAATTTCGGAACGAAATTTCTTTTAAGGGGGATAGTATATCATACCCCGACTTTTAATCCCTGATTAAGGGCTTAATTATTAATAATTAGGATTCGGCATCCATTTATAATAAAAACTGGTTTGATTTATCTGATGTGATTTAATCATTATATATGTGTTTTAATGTGCTTAGTTAAAGGAAAATTTTTATAAATGTGGTGCATAAGTTTTAATTGGTGAGTTAAGTGTATTTATATGAGCCACATGAATTTTAAATTATGCATGAAGTCATGAATTTTATCTAAATTTGATAGTACATGTAACACCCCGTACTTTTCCCTATGTTGTGAGATAGTGTCTTAACACTATTGAGAATACTGAGATGTCAGAGAGATTGACTGTCCTATTAAGAAAATAGGAATAATGAGTTGGAAATAGAATCGAGAAAGAAAGAGTGAAAAACCTTGATAAAAAAAAAAAAAAAATCGGTCGGAGAGACGTCTAGTTTGTCTGTGTTTGCCGACTGCTTTGACGTGATATTATGTGAAATTACATGACTGATTGATTATGTGAGTTTTGTTACGTATGTCATTGTGAGCAAGTTATTATGATTTTTATTTGATGACTTTAGCACTTGGAATTTTAATTAAGTTTTCAAAGCAAGTGCAGTTTATTTTTACCGAGAAATCAAAGAATGCCGGTTTATGAAAATTTTTCCAAACAAAATATTTTTAAATCATTTTTCCTATGATGAGGAATATTATAATTGAGTGAGTGCACTAATATTAGTGCCATATTTATTTTAAATATTGGTCACAAGAGTTTTGTAGCATTGCATTAATTAGTAATTAGTCTTTTATGATTTTGTTAATGTAGCTTAATACATGATTTATTCTAGACTACACAACCTTACACACACATGATTATTTTAATCTAATAAGCATGTGATTAATTTCCTTAGCCTTACTTGAAGTGGACGTGTGGTATGAAGATGAAGGGAAGGGATTAGTGTATAGGGGGGACAAGTATTAAATGGTGAATAGTGTTTGGTCTCCAATCATCCTTCCTAAGCAAGACAAATTCACTTCATTTCCCTCATTTTCTTCACCATTCGGCCACTCTCAATTTCTCTCCCTCTCTTTCGATTTTGCTCCAAAAGATCACCATAGATGAATCACCAAAGCTTCCAAGTTCACATCAAGATCAATTCCTCCACCAAATCAACATAAACACCTTTCAATTCTTGAAGATTTCAAGAGGACCGTGGGGTTTGGTTTGAAGAGTGAGAAAGGAAAACTTTGATTTTTGTTTAATCTTGGGTAAGTGATTCTTATTTTTATAGATCTAGATTGTATGATGTTATATGTGAGTATATGATCATGATTGAGCAAGAAAATCACCCAACTTATTTCTATGAAATTTTCGAAAATTAGGGGCTTGAAACCCTACGAAATTTTGTTGTTTGTTTTCTTGAATTGGCTTGAGTTATATGATGATTGATGATTATTGAGTTAATATATATGAAAATCTTGATGATTAGCCATGAGATATAGATTTTTCTATTAGGTTAGTTTACCTAAAATTGGGATGTTGAGATCCTATGGATAAATTGATGTATTGATGATGGATTTGAGTTTATGAGATGATCTAGATGATTAATGATGGATGAGATTGAAGCTTGAGGTTGAGAGGTGAAAAATGAAAAGTGTTAGTTTGAGGAAGAAGATGACATACATGTGTATCTATATGTGATCTTGTTTTATGATGTTGATTTGTGCTAATTGGTAACCTAGGATGTTAGATCTATGATTTGATCAATAGGTTATACATGATTAGTGATATTTTCAAAAGAGTTTAGTTTAATAAAAATTAGGACTTTTTGCCTATGTGTTATTAAAGTGATTTTGGCTTAAGATATATGTATTTGAGCATGATATTAGTGTATAATTATGTTTGAGTAAGTCTTTTGTTGGCTAAGAAAATTTTTGACTTAGTTTAGTTTATATGAGTTTTTGAGTTTTCATATTTTGAGAAGTCGATGATTGATAAAATGAGGTTTAATTGCTTTATGACCATTATGTGAAAGTTTGTCATGTTTTATTAAGAGTTTTATGATGATACATGAAGTTTCATTAGAGTTTAGTACATGATAAAAGGGAATCTATATGTGTATAATGATTTATATGATGAATGAGATCATGTTTGAATAATTGAGTAATTTTGTGCATGAAAATGAAAAGAGAATTTTAATGATGCGTTCATTGAAACGTTTTACTGGAGATTTGAGGTTATGATGTAAGAAGAGAGTCAAGATTTGAGTATGATGAGCATTATATTGTGCTTGAATGTTTGTGAGTGTTATATGTGTTTAAAATGAGCTTTAATGAGTTTCCTTGAAGGAATGTTGAGTTGAGTATTTTAAGAGTTTGAGATGAGATTTTGGTGAATTTCGTAGGCCTACTGACCTACTGTGATCGACGTTTTTTTCAATGTCAAAAAGCTTTGAAAATTTTATACCAAATCTCTACATGAGTCTTGAGAACATCGGTAAAATTTCAAGTCATTTGGACTTCGTTTACTATTTTTATAAAATACAAAACCGAAACTGCACATTACTACCGAGAGTTTCAGAGAGCAGGGGAAAGAGTCATTCATTTCAGTAGCTTCCTGTGTGATCTAGCTTTCCAAAATTTTATGGTATTAACCTTATTGTGTTAGATAGATATCCACAAAATTTGAGCCCAGTTTGACAGCATTTACTATTTTTCAAAAATCCAAGTTTTCGATTGCTCAAAACTGCCGAATATGGTAGACTGTAGTAAAACAGTCATATCTCCTAGAATACTTGGCGTTTTTGACTCTACTTTTTTTTATATGAAAATAGACTCGATGACCTTTCTTTTGGTATGAGTCTCGAGTCCAGGAGGTGTCGGAGTAAGAACAGGTTAGATTTGAAAGTTGAGTCAGTGTAAAAACAAAGCATGTTTTGATAATGTTTGATTGTGTTTTCTTATATGCCTTATGTGATTGTGTTGTCTATGTGTTGAATGAGATTGGATGAGCCTTATATGAGAGATAAATCGAGACTTAGTACCATGATTTTCTTGAAACTTATCCTTGAACTCAAGGATTTGAGATGAGTGGAGAGTTTATATAGAGATGAGTAAAGAGATAGAATATGAGATAGAGCATGAGTTAAGGCTTTATGAGTATGGATTTTAAAAGGATTAAAATGTTTTAAATCAATTCCTTTTTAATGGAGTTTAAAATGTTTATTTAAGTCATTTATAAATGAATAATGAGAAATGCGTAAAGGAGTTCGTAAATGAATTGCGGCATGAGATTTTCAATTCCCCTAGTAAACTAGGGAGATATTATGAAGGAACAAGCAATGAACGAGACTCTCACCACCGAGTCACTACAACAATTGGAGAAGGAAAAAGTTCACGCATAAACAAGATATGTACATCACCTCAAGATGGAGGTAAAGAAAAAGGAAATGGAAGGAAAGCACTAGAACTAAACTTAAGATATAACCCAACCCCAAGGCTAGTAGGCTCAAGTTAAGAGAGTGAATGCTTTGGCTAAAGTGCCAGAAGCTACAGCAAGAATAAAGTTGGAACGCCACCACAATGGAAACTTAGAAACCCCATTAAATAATCATTTGGAAATGAGAAAATGAGTTTACATGGCAGAAGGAGTGCCATTAATCTTTAAGTGAAAGTTACCAAGATGATGAGAAAAGTTTGATGTTAGAATTTCCTAGTCAAATCTGAGAAGGTGACTTAGGACGAAGGAAACAATTAAGGTAGTTCACCACTTTACTAAGATGAAGTGGGTGAAAGAATGTTGTTAGGTCCTAAACTGGTCCAATAGATGATTGAGAAAGTCGACCACATCAAGCAAAGAAACAAAGAAACTCAAGATAGACAAAAGTCTTACGCCGATAAACGCCGATCGGAATTAGAATTTAATGTTGGGGATCGAGTTTTCCTCAAAGTCTCTCCCTCAAAGGGAGTTATACGTTTCGGAAAGAAGGGCAAGTTACGACCCCGTTATATAGGACCTTTTGAGATCCTAGATAAGTTAGGCCTTTGTAGCCTATAAGTTGGCTCTGCCACCAAGCATTGTGGATGTAAACAATACGTATAGCATCTCGCAATTAAGAAAGCATGTGATTAAGCAAGATAAAGTAGTCTTAGCCAGGACCTAAGTTGTGAAGAGAAATCAGTCCAAATACTTGATCGCAAGATTCAAGTTTTACGAGGCAATAATATTGTTCTCGTCATGTAGTGGAACCATCACAGGATGGAAAGGGCCACAAAAGAGATGAATAAACGAATGACTAGTATAACAAGATAGAATACCATATATGCAATTCCGAGGACGGAATTTTTTTTAAGGAGGGAGGAATGTAATACCCCGTTTCCCTGAGTTAAATTTAGAATTTATTTTCGAAATTTAGAAGTAAGATGATTCACGCCGGATATAAAGAAAATGAATTTATTTTAATTCCAACAAACGATTTGCAAAATCTTTTTTGTAAATGTCAGTCATTTAAATTCTTATGCATTTCATATTTATTTAAATTGAGCATTTAGTATCTACACGAGCTATTTATTTAAGCAAACACTGAAGAATTATTACAATTTTCATAATACAACCCGGAAGACTTTTTATTTTATTCTCACCTACTTCTCTCCCTCACCTAACACACACTCACCTACTACTCACCTACTCCCTCCCACACCCACCTACTCCCTCCTTTTTGCAAAGTTAACATCACTAAGACACTACCCACTCCCACCACCAACTCCCTGCAAAAAGCATGCCTACTGCAGCACACCCACTGATATACTTCACCCATCCCCTTCCACTTCTACTCAATCTCCCACACAATTTGCCATATTTCACTCTCACAAGGAAACCCAACGAACAAGTGCAGAGGTAAGAACTGCAATCATAATTTCATAATTTATTTCTTACAACACAAACTCTCCACCTCAATGAATATACCATATGTGAATCAATTTTAGCTACCACACAAATTCAAGCAAACCGACCCAGCCGAAACCTTTCTAAAGGTTTTACTTCTAAATCCTTATTCCATTTTATTATAGTTCTTAATTGAGCCAAAAGCAAGGAGGCATAAGCATACATTCATTCATCTCATCGTCAGTGCATATCTTTTATGCATATCGATTTAAAGCACAGAGACACAAGGATACATTTATACATCATTCGAGTAATAAAAAAATAATTTGAGAAAAAGTTTGTAGCTTTGAATCTCCTTATTTCCATACTTGCTGTGTCGAGTCGGGTTGCTTGGTTGCTAGCTGAGAAAGTCGAGAGAATGAGGGAGAGGCCAGGGCACGGCGGCTCCGCCACTGCTGTCCGGCCAAGGGCAGGGACGAGGGAGAGTCGAGGGTGATGTTCTGGTAAAGAGAGAGAGAGGGATGAGGAGGCGGTGGATGGCTTTCTGTTGATGCTGTTGTTGACGGTTGAATCGAGTCGGGGGAAGAGGGTGGCGGCCGTGGCACTGCCGCAGTTGCCGGAGTTCTGTGAGGGTGGCTTCTGAGAGGGCAGGTTCGGAGAAGAGGTAGGTGGATGCCGGTGGCGTGGAGCTACTGGTAATCGGCGGTCAAGCTTGAGCATGAGAGAGACGGTGGTGGCGGTTTTGGCCGCTGCTCACCGGAGGTTGCAGGAGGCAGGGGTTATAGCTCGAGTTCTGGGGATTTAGGGAGAGGGCTCGACGGCTCTGCTGTCATTCCGAGCGGGCTAGGCGAGAGACGAGCGAGGGAGAGGGAGCTGTGCAACGGCGGCTGTCGCTTTACCGGCGGCTGCTGCTGCGGCGCTGAGTATGTGGGAGTGAGCAAAAAGCGAAAAAGAGAGGATGGGGATGAGAGTCGAGGGTTCCGGAGGGGCTGCGCTCTCGCCGGTGACGGAGGCGGCGCTTCGCCGAAGAAGAAGGGAGGGGCGCCGATTGAGAGATGTGTGAGTGTGTGCGTGTGTTTGTGAGAGGGGAGAAATAAGGGAGGGAGTGTTGGGCTTTAGGTTTGGGTTAGGGGTTGGGCTTTGAAGTGTTGGGCCTTTGTTTTAAATTTTGACTTGGGCCGATTTTAATTGAGGGTGGGCTTGCGAATTGGGCTCAATTTATTTAATTAGTTATGGGCCGATTTTTATAAGTACTTGGGCCGAGATTTTTAATTAAATGGGCTGGGTTATTTCTTAATTTTGGGCCGATTTTCTATATTAAGTTGGGCCTTTGATTATTTTAAATCATGGGCTGCCCAAGTATTTATTTAATTGGATTTGTACAGATTTTATTTAAAGGAGCTACACTATTATAATTAATTAGACTTATTAAGTTTAATTAATTATTTTCAAAGAGTAAATTTTTATAATAATATTAAATTATTATTATAAGCATATTTTAAGTAAATTACTTATTATATGCTAAGCATGACAAGATTTGCATTATATTTTGCAATAAGAATATTTATGATTTAATTGGTTTTATTTATAATTCCAATTATTAAAAGATGAGTAAGAATATTGTTGGTGTTCTTAACTCAAGAGAAAATGTTTTCAATTATTTATTCATTAAATTTTGAAAACCCGGCTAAGTGAATCATAGAATATTAAGCACTACACCATGACTTAAGATTAGAATTCAAGGAGACCTATTGAGAATAGATTTCTTGTAGGCTTTGAGCAACAGGAGGATTAGCACTGCTATTCCGATTCAGAGATAAGGATAAACGACAGGCTTTGCCTAATCAGGTGGGCATTACTTTTACTATACGTATATAGAGATCCCCTGCGTGTCGTAGGCCTCTTATACGAATATATGCATGAGATGATTTTAACTGTTAATTTCAGTTTATTATTATGCCCAAATGATAAATGACTCTTATGAAATGAAAATGAAATGTTTATGAAATGAAATGATTGACTGCCAAAAATGTTTATGTTTTTATATGTATCCTATCTGTGTTGGTTCGCCAACTTTAAAGGAAATCCAATTGGGATCCTATGCTAGACAAAGGTCGCTAGCTAGGGTTAACGTGTACACTTATGGAGACCGCGAGTCGCTTGCGACCGGTCTTGGCATCCGTGGTAAGGAGGCCTCCTTCCCGGCGCGTGACAGAAAGGAACAGATATGGATCATATGAAGGAAAATGATCGGCCGATCGACTTTATGAAAATGAAAGAAATATTTTAGTAAGCACAGGTCATTTAAGAAAACCCCTGTGTGTTACTGTTATGGCAGTTCAATTTATATATGTATGCATGTTGTATTTTCGGCTATGCCCACTGAGTATTTTTATACTCAGCCCTGCATGTATTTCTAAATGTGCAGGTTGAGCAGTTGATGGAATGGAATGATGTTGAGCGGGTGTTCCTTTGACATTTCAAGAAATGTAACCTTGAGTATACATCTTCATATGTATATCTCACACGCTTTCCGCTGCAAAACACTTTGATTAAGATAGCTCTATGATATGAAGTTGTGATACGTGTTATTGGGTAACCACCTTAATCAGTTCTCAATTATGTGTATCCAAATAATCATATATGATCCTAGCATTTTATCTATGAGTGACATTTCCATATACTTTAATGTTAAGTAATTGTCCATTTCCATTTCTTATTGTTCACCCCAAGTCATAACCCCGGTTAACCCGTCATTGGGATAGTGGGCTGTGACAGAGTGGTATCAGAGCGGTTCGTTCGCTCTGGCCCTAGAAACCTTATTCTAAAGAGTCAAGTCTAGTTTGATTCTTTAGACTTACACGGGTTCATATGGCACCGCTCAACACTCCATTGCATCGTGCTCAATCAAGGAAAGAAGGTAACTGCAGTTTCAACGTTTTAAAGATGTTAATGTTCTAAAATGCTTCATGAATATGTTTATGTGAAGAGCAGGTTATGATGAAATGTTGAATGTTTTGCCTTTCATGGCATATTTTCGCAATCTATGATGTTATGATCAGACGAATGATAGAAAAATTGACATATGTTTTCCCGGAGAACATAGATTGCTATAAGTTGCATGATCACAATTTTAAAAGAACATAGACTACTAGATTAGTAGGATATCTCTACAATCTAGATTCTTAAGGTGATGATGTAGAAGAATGAAAGAGAACTTAGAGCATTTCAGCTCCCTCAAGAAAACAATGATTCTTTTGAACTACAAAGAGGAATGGAAAGATATGTACGAGGTAAAGGAAAAACACAGAATGACGATACGCGACGAATTCAAGGTAAACGTTGCATCAAAGGTTGAACCATAGTCTCTACGTTCAAATGTTCAAGTACGACGGAATATCAAATCGACTTTTGCTACAGGATAGATTTTATGAATAGAGTGTTTTGCCTGTGTACGTATGTCTGTGTGTATATGTCTTAAGAGAGGTTTGGGGTTTGAGATCAATAGGATAGGGAACCTTAAGATAAGTTTAATTGTCATAATGAACTTATGTTTTGTTATGTATAGTATGTTCATGGCCCTTCAAGTTCGGGACGATGTTTCTCGTGTGACTGGGAGGTGATGATGTTGGACCTGGCCAGTCCACATGATCCAAATCTCAGTAGACGTCTTTTGGGTTGAAAACCCATGTGTTTCAACTTTCGGTTGAAAAGCCAGATGGGTTCATACTCGAGGTCATTTTGTTCGACCTAGTAGTTAATCATTTCATACCCTCTGGTCATTCTTTTGATTCTCTTGAACAATTTCTACAACACCTTGTTTTGATGTTGTGTTGAGTTTGAGCCTTGCAACTCGTGAGTTGTCATAATAGATCCCCTTGTTTGATATGACCAAGAAATGTTAGTCTACCGATGTAGTATACTACCCAAACTATGACTTCATATAATTGTGTCTCATTGTAATTAGTTGAGATTATTAGTCTTTGTCCTATAAATGATATCGACCACTCATTATGATAGAAATTCAGAGTTCAAGCTAAGACCGTAATATAGTGTTCGAGTACGAGGACTTAAGTTAATTGGTCTATGATAGTTTTAAGATAAATTCATAGGAAAGTGTTATTCATGTGATAGGTAACAAGAAATGGGTTGATGACTATTTTAGTCTTTGGAAAAAAGAATACCCTGTAGATGAGCCCTAGGAATGAGGTAGGAGCAAAATGAACCGCCGAAAAAGGACGAGGGAACTTATTCTCAAGTAAATCTCATGTATATAAATTGGAATTAGGAATCCAATTGATATGAGGAGAGACCCGAATCTATTCTAGATCGGAAAGTTAAAGTACTAAGGAATAAGTCGATACCTTTAGTAATAGTTCTTTGGAAGCACCATGATCAAGAAGAGGCGACGTGAGAACTCGAGTTTAGCATGAAGGAGAAATACCCAGAATTATTTCCTGTGGTACAAATTTCGGAACGAAATTTCTTTTAAGGGGGATAGTATATCATACCCCGACTTTTAATCCCTGATTAAGGGCTTAATTATTAATAATTAGGATTCGGCATCCATTTATAATAAAAACTGGTTTGATTTATCTGATGTGATTTAATCATTATATATGTGTTTTAATGTGCTTAGTTAAAGGAAAATTTTTATAAATGTGGTGCATAAGTTTTAATTGGTGAGTTAAGTGTATTTATATGAGCCACATGAATTTTAAATTATGCATGAAGTCATGAATTTTATCTAAATTTGATAGTACATGTAACACCCCGTACTTTTCCCTATGTTGTGAGATAGTGTCTTAACACTATTGAGAATACTGAGATGTCAGAGAGATTGACTGTCCTATTAAGAAAATAGGAATAATGAGTTGGAAATAGAATCGAGAAAGAAAGAGTGAAAAACCTTGATAAAAAAAAAAAAAAAAAATCGGTCGGAGAGACGTCTAGTTTGTCTGTGTTTGCCGACTGCTTTGACGTGATATTATGTGAAATTACATGACTGATTGATTATGTGAGTTTTGTTACGTATGTCATTGTGAGCAAGTTATTATGATTTTTATTTGATGACTTTAGCACTTGGAATTTTAATTAAGTTTTCAAAGCAAGTGCAGTTTATTTTTACCGAGAAATCAAAGAATGCCGGTTTATGAAAATTTTTCCAAACAAAATATTTTTAAATCATTTTTCCTATGATGAGGAATATTATAATTGAGTGAGTGCACTAATATTAGTGCCATATTTATTTTAAATATTGGTCACAAGAGTTTTGTAGCATTGCATTAATTAGTAATTAGTCTTTTATGATTTTGTTAATGTAGCTTAATACATGATTTATTCTAGACTACACAACCTTACACACACATGATTATTTTAATCTAATAAGCATGTGATTAATTTCCTTAGCCTTACTTGAAGTGGACGTGTGGTATGAAGATGAAGGGAAGGGATTAGTGTATAGGGGGGACAAGTATTAAATGGTGAATAGTGTTTGGTCTCCAATCATCCTTCCTAAGCAAGACAAATTCACTTCATTTCCCTCATTTTCTTCACCATTCGGCCACTCTCAATTTCTCTCCCTCTCTTCCGATTTTGCTCCAAAAGATCACCATAGATGAATCACCAAAGCTTCCAAGTTCACATCAAGATCAATTCCTCCACCAAATCAACATAAACACCTTTCAATTCTTGAAGATTTCAAGAGGACCGTGGGGTTTGGTTTGAAGAGTGAGAAAGGAAAACTTTGATTTTTGTTTAATCTTGGGTAAGTGATTCTTATTTTTATAGATCTAGATTGTATGATGTTATATGTGAGTATATGATCATGATTGAGCAAGAAAATCACCCAACTTATTTCTATGAAATTTTCGAAAATTAGGGGCTTGAAACCCTACGAAATTTTGTTGTTTGTTTTCTTGAATTGGCTTGAGTTATATGATGATTGATGATTATTGAGTTAATATATATGAAAATCTTGATGATTAGCCATGAGATATAGATTTTTCTATTAGGTTAGTTTACCTAAAATTGGGATGTTGAGATCCTATGGATAAATTGATGTATTGATGATGGATTTGAGTTTATGAGATGATCTAGATGATTAATGATGGATGAGATTGAAGCTTGAGGTTGAGAGGTGAAAAATGAAAAGTGTTAGTTTGAGGAAGAAGATGACATACATGTGTATCTATATGTGATCTTGTTTTATGATGTTGATTTGTGCTAATTGGTAACCTAGGATGTTAGATCTATGATTTGATCAATAGGTTATACATGATTAGTGATATTTTCAAAAGAGTTTAGTTTAATAAAAATTAGGACTTTTTGCCTATGTGTTATTAAAGTGATTTTGGCTTAAGATATATGTATTTGAGCATGATATTAGTGTATAATTATGTTTGAGTAAGTCTTTTGTTGGCTAAGAAAATTTTTGACTTAGTTTAGTTTATATGAGTTTTTGAGTTTTCATATTTTGAGAAGTCGATGATTGATAAAATGAGGTTTAATTGCTTTATGACCATTATGTGAAAGTTTGTCATGTTTTATTAAGAGTTTTATGATGATACATGAAGTTTCATTAGAGTTCAGTACATGATAAAAGAGAATCTATATGTGTATAATGATTTATATGATGAATGAGATCATGTTTGAATAATTGAGTAATTTTGTGCATGAAAATGAAAAGAGAATTTTAATGATGCGTTCATTGAAACGTTTTACTAGAGATTTGAGGTTATGATGTAAGAAGAGAGTCAAGATTTGAGTATGATGAGCATTATATTGTGCTTGAATGTTTGTGAGTGTTATATGTGTTTAAAATGAGCTTTAATGAGTTTCCTTGAAGGAATGTTGAGTTGAGTATTTTAAGAGTTTGAGATGAGATTTTGGTGAATTTCGTAGGCCTACTGACCTACTGTGATCGACGTTTTTTTCAATGTCAAAATGCTTTGAAAATTTTATACCAAATCTCTACATGAGTCTTGAGAACATCGGTAAAATTTCAAGTCATTTGGACTTCGTTTACTATTTTTATAAAATACAAAACCGAAACTGCACATTACTACCGAGAGTTTCAGAGAGCAGGGGAAAGAGTCATTCATTTCAGTAGCTTCCTGTGTGATCTAGCTTTCCAAAATTTTATGGTATTAACCTTATTGTGTTAGCTAGATATCCACAAAATTTGAGCCCAGTTTGACAGCATTTACTATTTTTCAAAAATCCAAGTTTTCGATTGCTCAAAACTGCCGAATATGGTAGACTGTAGTAAAACAGTCATATCTCCTAGAATACTTGGAGTTTTTGACTCTACTTTTTTTTATATGAAAATAGACTCGATGACCTTTCTTTTGGTATGAGTCTCGAGTCCAGGAGGTGTCGGAGTAAGAACAGGTTAGATTTGAAAGTTGAGTCAGTGTAAAAACAAAGCATGTTTTGATAATGTTTGATTGTGTTTTCTTATATGCCTTATGTGATTGTGTTGTCTATGTGTTGAATGAGATTGGATGAGCCTTATATGAGAGATAAATCGAGACTTAGTACCATGATTTTCTTGAAACTTATCCTTGAACTCAAGGATTTGAGATGAGTGGAGAGTTTATATAGAGATGAGTAAAGAGATAGAATATGAGATAGAGCATGAGTTAAGGCTTTATGAGTATGGATTTTAAAAGGATTAAAATGTTTTAAATCAATTCCTTTTTAATGGAGTTTAAAATGCTTATTTAAGTCATTTATAAATGAATAATGAGAAATGCGTAAAGGAGTTCGTAAATGAATTGCGGCATGAGATTTTCAATTCCCCTAGTAAACTAGGGAGATATTATGAAGGAACAAGCAATGAACGAGACTCTCACCACCGAGTCACTACAACAATTGGAGAAGGAAAAAGTTCACGCACAAACAAGATATGTACATCACCTCAAGATGGAGGTAAAGAAAAAGGAAATGGAAGGAAAGCACTAGAACTAAACTTAAGGTATAACCCAACCCCAAGGCTAGTAGGCTCAAGTTAAGAGAGTGAATGCTTTGGCTAAAGTGCCAGAAGCTACAGCAAGAATAAAGTTGGAACGCCACCACAATGGAAACTTAGAAACCCCATTAAATAATCATTTGGAAATGAGAAAATGAGTTTACATGGCAGAAGGAGTGCCATTAATCTTTAAGTGAAAGTTACCAAGATGATGAGAAAAGTTTGATGTTAGAATTTCCTAGTCAAATCTGAGAAGGTGACTTAGGACGAAGGAAACAATTAAGGTAGTTCACCACTTTACTAAGATGAAGTGGGTGAAAGAATGTTGTTAGGTCCTAAACTGGTCCAATAGATGATTGAGAAAGTCGACCACATCAAGCAAAGAAACAAAGAAACTCAAGATAGACAAAAGTCTTATGCCGATAAACGCCGATCGGAATTAGAATTTAATGTTGGGGATCGAGTTTTCCTCAAAGTCTCTCCCTCAAAGGGAGTTATACGTTTCGGAAAGAAGGGCAAGTTACGACCCCGTTATATAGGACCTTTTGAGATCCTAGATAAGTTAGGCCTTTGTAGCCTATAAGTTGGCTCTGCCACCAAGCATTGTGGATGTAAACAATACGTATAGCATCTCGCAATTAAGAAAGCATGTGATTAAGCAAGATAAAGTAGTCTTAGCCAGGACCTAAGTTGTGAAGAGAAATCAGTCCAAATACTTGATCGCAAGATTCAAGTTTTACGAGGCAATAATATTGTTCTCGTCATGTAGTGGAACCATCACAGGATGGAAAGGGCCACAAAAGAGATGAATAAACGAATGACTAGTATAACAAGATAGAATACCGGATATGCAATTCCGAGGACGGAATTTTTTTTAAGGAGGGAGGAATGTAATACCCCATTTCCCTGAGTTAAATTTAGAATTTATTTTCGAAATTTAGAAGTAAGATGATTCACGCCGGATATAAAGAAAATGAATTTATTTTAATTCCAACAAACGATTTGCAAAATCTTTTTTGTAAATGTCAGTCATTTAAATTCTTATGCATTTCATATTTATTTAAATTGAGCATTTAGTATCTACACGAGCTATTTATTTAAGCAAACACTGAAGAATTATTACAATTTTCATAATACAACCCGGAAGACTTTTTATTTTATTCTCACCTACTTCTCTCCCTCACCTAACACACACTCACCTACTACTCACCTACTCCCTCCCACACCCACCTACTCCCTCCTTTTTGCAAAGTTAACATCACTAAGACACTACCCACTCCCACCACCAACTCCCTGCAAAAAGCATGCCTACTGCAGCACACCCACTGATATACTTCACCCATCCCCTTCCACTTCTACTCAATCTCCCACACAATTTGCCATATTTCACTCTCACAAGGAAACCCAACGAACAAGTGCAGAGGTAAGAACTGCAATCATAATTTCATAATTTATTTCTTACAACACAAACTCTCCACCTCAATGAATATACCATATGTGAATCAATTTCAGCTACCACACAAATTCAAGCAAACCGACCCAGCCGAAACCTTTCTAAAGGTTTTACTTCTAAATCCTTATTCCATTTTATTGTAGTTCTTAATTGAGCCAAAAGCAAGGAGGCATAAGCATACATTCATTCATCTCATCGTCAGTGCATATCTTTTATGCATATCGAATTAAAGCACAGAGACACAAGCATACATTTATACATCATTCGAGTAATAAAAAAATAATTTGAGAAAAAGTTTGTAGCTTTGAATCTCCTTATTTCCATACTTGCTGTGTCGAGTCGGGTTGCTTGGTTGCTAGCTGAGAAAGTCGAGAGAATGAGGGAGAGGCCAGGGCACGGCGGCTCCGCCACTCCTGTCCGGCCAAGGGCAGGGACGAGGGAGAGTCGAGGGTGATGTTCTGGTAAAGAGAGAGAGAGGGATGAGGAGGCGGTGGATGGCTTTCTGTTGATGCTGTTGTTGACGGTTGAATCGAGTCGGGGGAAGAGGGTGGCGGCCGTGGCACTGCCGCAGTTGCCGGAGTTCTGTGAGGGTGGCTTCTGAGAGGGCAGGTTCGGAGAAGAGGTAGGTGGATGCCGGTGGCGTGGAGCTACTGGTAATCGGCGGTCAAGCTTGAGCATGAGAGAGACGGTGGTGGCGGGTTTTGGCCGCTGCTCGCCGGAGGTTGCAGGAGGCAGGGGTTATAGCTCGAGTTCTGGGGATTTAGGGAGAGGGCTCGACGGCTCTGCTGTCATTCCGAGCGGGCTAGGCGAGAGACGAGCGAGGGAGAGGGAGCTGTGCAACGGCGGCTGTCGCTTTACCGGCGGCTGCTGCTGCGGCGCTGAGTATGTGGGAGTGAGCGAAAAGCGAAAAAGAGAGGACGGGGATGAGAGTCGAGGGTTCCGGAGGGGCTGCGCTCTCGCCGGTGACGGAGGCGGCGCTTCGCCGAAGAAGAAGGGAGGGGCGCCGATTGAGAGATGTGTGAGTGTGTGCGTGTGTTTGTGAGAGGGGAGAAATAAGGGAGGGAGTGTTGGGCTTTAGGTTTGGGTTAGGGGTTGGGCTTTGAAGTGTTGGGCCTTTGTTTTAAATTTTGACTTGGGCCGATTTTAATTGAGGGTGGGCTTGCGAATTGGGCTCAATTTATTTAATTAGTTATGGGCCGATTTTTATAAGTACTTGGGCCGAGATTTTTAATTAAATGGGCTGGGTTATTTCTTAATTTTGGGCCGATTTTCTATATTAAGCTGGGCCTTTGATTATTTTAAATCATGGGCTGCCCAAGTATTTATTTAATTGGATTTGTACAGATTTTATTTAAAGGAGCTACACTATTATAATTAATTAGACTTATTAAGTTTAATTAATTATTTTCAAAGAGTAAATTTTTATAATAATATTAAATTATTATTATAAGCATATTTTAAGTAAATTACTTATTATATGCTAAGCATGACAAGATTCGCATTATATTTTGCAATAAGAATATTTATGATTTAATTGGTTTTATTTATAATTCCAATTATTAAAAGATGAGTAAGAATATTGTTGGTGTTCTTAACTCAAGAGAAAATGTTTTCAATTATTTATTCATTAAATTTTGAAAACCCGGCTAAGTGAATCATAGAATATTAAGCACTACACCATGACTTAAGATTAGAATTCAAGGAGACCTATTGAGAATAGATTTCTTGTAGGCTTTGAGCAACAGGAGGATTAGCACTGCTATTCCGATTCAGAGATAAGGATAAACGACAGGCTTTGCCTAATCAGGTGGGCATTACTTTTACTATACGTATATAGAGATCCCCTGCGTGTCGTAGGCCTCTTATACGAATATATGCATGAGATGATTTTAACTGTTAATTTCAGTTTATTATTATGCCCAAATGATAAATGACTCTTATGAAATGAAAATGAAATGTTTATGAAATGAAATGATTGACTGCCAAAAATGTTTATGTTTTTATATGTATCCTATCTGTGTTGGTTCGCCAACTTTAAAGGAAATCCAATTGGGATCCTATGCTAGACAAAGGTCGCTAGCTAGGGTTAACGTGTACACTTATGGAGACCGCGAGTCGCTTGCGACCGGTCTTGGCGTCCGTGGTAAGGAGGCCTCCTTCCCGGCGCGTGACAGAAAGGAACAGATATGGATCATATGAAGGAAAATGATCGGCCGATCGACTTTATGAAAATGAAAGAAATATTTTAGTAAGCACAGGTCATTTAAGAAAACCCCTGTGTGTTACTGTTATGGCAGTTCAATTTATATATGTATGCATGTTGTATTTTCGGCTATGCCCACTGAGTATTTTTATACTCAGCCCTGCATGTATTTCTAAATGTGCAGGTTGAGCAGTTGATGGAATGGAATGATGTTGAGCGGGTGTTCCTTTGACATTTCAAGAAATGTAACCTTGAGTATACATCTTCATATGTATATCTCACACGCTTTCCGCTGCAAAACACTTTGATTAAGATAGCTCTATGATATGAAGTTGTGATACGTGTTATTGGGTAACCACCTTAATCAGTTCTCAATTATGTGTATCCAAATAATCATATATGATCCTAGCATTTTATCTATGAGTGACATTTCCATATACTTTAATGTTAAGTAATTGTCCATTTCCATTTCTTATTGTTCACCCCAAGTCATAACCCCGGTTAACCCGTCATTGGGATAGTGGGCTGTGACAGAGTGGTATCAGAGCGGTTCGTTCGCTCTGGCCCTAGAAACCTTATTCTAAAGAGTCAAGTCTAGTTTGATTCTTTAGACTTACACGGGTTCATATGGCACCGCTCAACACTCCATTGCATCGTGCTCAATCAAGGAAAGAAGGTAACTGCAGTTTCAACGTTTTAAAGATGTTAATGTTCTAAAATGCTTCATGAATATGTTTATGTGAAGAGCAGGTTATGATGAAATGTTGAATGTTTTGCCTTTCATGGCATATTTTCGCAATCTATGATGTTATGATCAGACGAATGATAGAAAAATTGACATATGTTTTCCCGGAGAACATAGATTGCTATAAGTTGCATGATCACAATTTTAAAAGAACATAGACTACTAGATTAGTAGGATATCTCTACAATCTAGATTCTTAAGGTGATGATGTAGAAGAATGAAAGAGAACTTAGAGCATTTCAGCTCCCTCAAGAAAACAATGATTCTTTTGAACTACAAAGAGGAATGGAAAGATATGTACGAGGTAAAGGAAAAACACAGAATGACGATACGCGACGAATTCAAGGTAAACGTTGCATCAAAGGTTGAACCATAGTCTCTACGTTCAAATGTTCAAGTACGACGGAATATCAAATCGACTTTTGCTACAGGATAGATTTTATGAATAGAGTGTTTTGCCTGTGTACGTATGTCTGTGTGTATATGTCTTAAGAGAGGTTTGGGGTTTGAGATCAATAGGATAGGGAACCTTAAGATAAGTTTAATTGTCATAATGAACTTATGTTTTGTTATGTATAGTATGTTCATGGCCCTTCAAGTTCGGGACGATGTTTCTCGTGTGACTGGGAGGTGATGATGTTGGACCTGGCCAGTCCACATGATCCAAATCTCAGTAGACGTCTTTTGGGTTGAAAACCCATGTGTTTTCAACTTTCGGTTGAAAAGCCAGATGGGTTCATACTCGAGGTCATTTTGTTCGACCTAGTAGTTAATCATTTCATACCCTCTGGTCATTCTTTTGATTCTCTTGAACAATTTCTACAACACCTTGTTTTGATGTTGTGTTGAGTTTGAGCCTTGCAACTCGTGAGTTGTCATAATAGATCCCCTTGTTTGATATGACCAAGAAATGTTAGTCTACCGATGTAGTATACTACCCAAACTATGACTTCATATAATTGTGTCTCATTGTAATTAGTTGAGATTATTAGTCTTTGTCCTATAAATGATATCGACCACTCATTATGATAGAAATTCAGAGTTCAAGCTAAGACCGTAATATAGTGTTCGAGTACGAGGACTTAAGTTAATTGGTCTATGATAGTTTTAAGATAAATTCATAGGAAAGTGTTATTCATGTGATAGGTAACAAGAAATGGGTTGATGACTATTTTAGTCTTTGGAAAAAAGAATACCCTATAGATGAGCCCTAGGAATGAGGTAGGAGCAAAATGAACCGCCGAAAAAGGACGAGGGAACTTATTCTCAAGTAAATCTCATGTATATAAATTGGAATTAGGAATCCAATTGATATGAGGAGAGACCCGAATCTATTCTAGATCGGAAAGTTAAAGTACTAAGGAATAAGTCGATACCTTTAGTAATAGTTCTTTGGAAGCAACATGATCAAGAAGAGGCGACGTGAGAACTCGAGTTTAGCATGAAGGAGAAATACCCAGAATTATTTCCTGTGGTACAAATTTCGGAACGAAATTTCTTTTAAGGGGGATAGTATATCATACCCCGACTTTTAATCCCTGATTAAGGGCTTAATTATTAATAATTAGGATTCGGCATCCATTTATAATAAAAACTGGTTTGATTTATCTGATGTGATTTAATCATTATATATGTGTTTTAATGTGCTTAGTTAAAGGAAAATTTTTATAAATGTGGTGCATAAGTTTTAATTGGTGAGTTAAGTGTATTTATATGAGCCACATGAATTTTAAATTATGCATGAAGTCATGAATTTTATCTAAATTTGATAGTACATGTAACACCCCGTACTTTTCCCTATGTTGTGAGATAGTGTCTTAACACTATTGAGAATACTGAGATGTCAGAGAGATTGACTGTCCTATTAAGAAAATAGGAATAATGAGTTGGAAATAGAGTCGAGAAAGAAAGAGTGAAAAACCTTGATAAAAAAATAAAAAAATAAAAAAAATAAAAAAAAAAATCGGTCGGAGAGACGTCTAGTTTGTCTGTGTTTGCCGACTGCTTTGACGTGATATTATGTGAAATTACATGACTGATTGATTATGTGAGTTTTGTTACGTATGTCATTGTGAGCAAGTTATTATGATTTTTATTTGATGACTTTAGCACTTGGAATTTTAATTAAGTTTTCAAAGCAAGTGCAGTTTATTTTTACCGAGAAATCAAAGAATGCCGGTTTATGAAAATTTTTCCAAACAAAATATTTTTAAATCATTTTTCCTATGATGAGGAATATTATAATTGAGTGAGTGCACTAATATTAGTGCCATATTTATTTTAAATATTGGTCACAAGAGTTTTGTAGCATTGCATTAATTAGTAATTAGTCTTTTATGATTTTGTTAATGTAGCTTAATACATGATTTATTCTAGACTACACAACCTTACACACACATGATTATTTTAATCTAATAAGCATGTGATTAATTTCCTTAGCCTTACTTGAAGTGGACGTGTGGTATGAAGATGAAGGGAAGGGATTAGTGTATAGGGGGGACAAGTATTAAATGGTGAATAGTGTTTGGTCTCCAATCATCCTTCCTAAGCAAGACAAATTCACTTCATTTCCCTCATTTTCTTCACCATTCGGCCACTCTCAATTTCTCTCCCTCTCTTCCGATTTTGCTCCAAAAGATCACCATAGATGAATCACCAAAGCTTCCAAGTTCACATCAAGATCAATTCCTCCACCAAATCAACATAAACACCTTTCAATTCTTGAAGATTTCAAGAGGACCGTGGGGTTTGGTTTGAAGAGTGAGAAAGGAAAACTTTGATTTTTGTTTAATCTTGGGTAAGTGATTCTTATTTTTATAGATCTAGATTGTATGATGTTATATGTGAGTATATGATCATGATTGAGCAAGAAAATCACCCAACTTATTTCTATGAAATTTTCGAAAATTAGGGGCTTGAAACCCTACGAAATTTTGTTGTTTGTTTTCTTGAATTGGCTTGAGTTATATGATGATTGATGATTATTGAGTTAATATATATGAAAATCTTGATGATTAGCCATGAGATATAGATTTTTCTATTAGGTTAGTTTATCTAAAATTGGGATGTTGAGATCCTATGGATAAATTGATGTATTGATGATGGATTTGAGTTTATGAGATGATCTAGATGATTAATGATGGATGAGATTGAAGCTTGAGGTTGAGAGGTGAAAAATGAAAAGTGTTAGTTTGAGGAAGAAGATGACATACATGTGTATCTATATGTGATCTTGTTTTATGATGTTGATTTGTGCTAATTGGTAACCTAGGATGTTAGATCTATGATTTGATCAATAGGTTATACATGATTAGTGATATTTTCAAAAGAGTTTAGTTTAATAAAAATTAGGACTTTTTGCCTATGTGTTATTAAAGTGATTTTGGCTTAAGATATATGTATTTGAGCATGATATTAGTGTATAATTATGTTTGAGTAAGTCTTTTGTTGGCTAAGAAAATTTTTGACTTAGTTTAGTTTATATGAGTTTTTGAGTTTTCATATTTTGAGAAGTCGATGATTGATAAAATGAGGTTTAATTGCTTTATGACCATTATGTGAAAGTTTGTCATGTTTTATTAAGAGTTTTATGATGATACATGAAGTTTCATTAGAGTTCAGTACATGATAAAAGAGAATCTATATGTGTATAATGATTTATATGATGAATGAGATCATGTTTGAATAATTGAGTAATTTTGTGCATGAAAATGAAAAGAGAATTTTAATGATGCGTTCATTGAAACGTTTTACTAGAGATTTGAGGTTATGATGTAAGAAGAGAGTCAAGATTTGAGTATGATGAGCATTATATTGTGCTTGAATGTTTGTGAGTGTTATATGTGTTTAAAATGAGCTTTAATGAGTTTCCTTGAAGGAATGTTGAGTTGAGTATTTTAAGAGTTTGAGATGAGATTTTGGTGAATTTCGTAGGCCTACTGACCTACTGTGATCGACGTTTTCTTCAATGTCAAAATGCTTTGAAAATTTTATACCAAATCTCTACATGAGTCTTGAGAACATCGGTAAAATTTCAAGTCATTTGGACTTCTTTTACTATTTTTATAAAATACAAAACCGAAACTGCACATTACTACCGAGAGTTTCAGAGAGCAGGGGAAAGAGTCATTCATTTCAGTAGCTTCCTGTGTGATCTAGCTTTCCAAAATTTTATGGTATTAACCTTATTGTGTTAGCTAGATATCCACAAAATTTGAGCCCAGTTTGACAGCATTTACTATTTTTCAAAAATCCAAGTTTTCGATTGCTCAAAACTGCCGAATATGGTAGACTGTAGTAAAACAGTCATATCTCCTAGAATACTTGGAGTTTTTGACTCTACTTTTTTTTATATGAAAATAGACTCGATGACCTTTCTTTTGGTATGAGTCTCGTGTCCAGGAGGTGTCGGAGTAAGAACAGGTTAGATTTGAAAGTTGAGTCAGTGTAAAAACAAAGCATGTTTTGATAATGTTTGATTGTGTTTTCTTATATGCCTTATGTGATTGTGTTGTCTATGTGTTGAATGAGATTGGATGAGCCTTATATGAGAGATAAATCGAGACTTAGTACCATGATTTTCTTGAAACTTATCCTTGAACTCAAGGATTTGAGATGAGTGGAGAGTTTATATAGAGATGAGTAAAGAGATAGAATATGAGATAGAGCATGAGTTAAGGCTTTATGAGTATGGATTTTAAAAGGATTAAAATGTTTTAAATCAATTCCTTTTTAATGGAGTTTAAAATGCTTATTTAAGTCATTTATAAATGAATAATGAGAAATGCGTAAAGGAGTTCGTAAATGAATTGCGGCATGAGATTTTCAATTCCCCTAGTAAACTAGGGAGATATTATGAAGGAACAAGCAATGAACGAGACTCTCACCACCGAGTCACTACAACAATTGGAGAAGGAAAAAGTTCACGCACAAACAAGATATGTACATCACCTCAAGATGGAGGTAAAGAAAAAGGAAATGGAAGGAAAGCACTAGAACTAAACTTAAGGTATAACCCAACCCCAAGGCTAGTAGGCTCAAGTTAAGAGAGTGAATGCTTTGGCTAAAGTGCCAGAAGCTACAGCAAGAATAAAGTTGGAACGCCACCACAATGGAAACTTAGAAACCCCATTAAATAATCATTTGGAAATGAGAAAATGAGTTTACATGGCAGAAGGAGTGCCATTAATCTTTAAGTGAAAGTTACCAAGATGATGAGAAAAGTTTGATGTTAGAATTTCCTAGTCAAATCTGAGAAGGTGACTTAGGACGAAGGAAACAATTAAGGTAGTTCACCACTTTACTAAGATGAAGTGGGTGAAAGAATGTTGTTAGGTCCTAAACTGGTCCAATAGATGATTGAGAAAGTCGACCACATCAAGCAAAGAAACAAAGAAACTCAAGATAGACAAAAGTCTTACGCCGATAAACGCCGATCGGAATTAGAATTTAATGTTGGGGATCGAGTTTTCCTCAAAGTCTCTCCCTCAAAGGGAGTTATACGTTTCGGAAAGAAGGGCAAGTTACGACCCCGTTATATAGGACCTTTTGAGATCCTAGATAAGTTAGGCCTTTGTAGCCTATAAGTTGGCTCTGCCACCAAGCATTGTGGATGTAAACAATACGTATAGCATCTCGCAATTAAGAAAGCATGTGATTAAGCAAGATAAAGTAGTCCTAGCCAGGACCTAAGTTGTGAAGAGAAATCAGTCCAAATACTTGATCGCAAGATTCAAGTTTTACGAGGCAATAATATTGTTCTCGTCATGTAGTGGAACCATCACAGGATGGAAAGGGCCACAAAAGAGATGAATAAACGAATGACTAGTATAACAAGATAGAATACCAGATATGCAATTCCGAGGACGGAATTTTTTTTAAGGAGGGAGGAATGTAATACCCCGTTTCCCTGAGTTAAATTTAGAATTTATTTTCGAAATTTAGAAGTAAGATGATTCACGCCGGATATAAAGAAAATGAATTTATTTTAATTCCAACAAACGATTTGCAAAATCTTTTTTGTAAATGTCAGTCATTTAAATTCTTATGCATTTCATATTTATTTAAATTGAGCATTTAGTATCTACACGAGCTATTTATTTAAGCAAACACTGAAGAATTATTACAATTTTCATAATACAACCCGGAAGACTTTTTATTTTATTCTCACCTACTTCTCTCCCTCACCTAACACACACTCACCTACTACTCACCTACTCCCTCCCACACCCACCTACTCCCTCCTTTTTGCAAAGTTAACATCACTAAGACACTACCCACTCCCACCACCAACTCCCTGCAAAAAGCATGCCTACTGCAGCACACCCACTGATATACTTCACCCATCCCCTTCCACTTCTACTCAATCTCCCACACAATTTGCCATATTTCACTCTCACAAGGAAACCCAACGAACAAGTGCAGAGGTAAGAACTGCAATCATAATTTCATAATTTATTTCTTACAACACAAACTCTCCACCTCAATGAATATACCATATGTGAATCAATTTCAGCTACCACACAAATTCAAGCAAACCGACCCAGCCGAAACCTTTCTAAAGGTTTTACTTCTAAATCCTTATTCCATTTTATTGTAGTTCTTAATTGAGCCAAAAGCAAGGAGGCATAAGCATACATTCATTCATCTCATCGTCAGTGCATATCTTTTATGCATATCGAATTAAAGCACAGAGACACAAGCATACATTTATACATCATTCGAGTAATAAAAAAATAATTTGAGAAAAAGTTTGTAGCTTTGAATCTCCTTATTTCCATACTTGCTGTGTCGAGTCGGGTTGCTTGGTTGCTAGCTGAGAAAGTCGAGAGAATGAGGGAGAGGCCAGGGCACGGCGGCTCCGCCACTCCTGTCCGGCCAAGGGCAGGGACGAGGGAGAGTCGAGGGTGATGTTCTGGTAAAGAGAGAGAGAGGGATGAGGAGGCGGTGGATGGCTTTCTGTTGATGCTGTTGTTGACGGTTGAATCGAGTCGGGGGAAGAGGGTGGCGGCCGTGGCACTGCCGCAGTTGCCGGAGTTCTGTGAGGGTGGCTTCTGAGAGGGCAGGTTCGGAGAAGAGGTAGGTGGATGCCGGTGGCGTGGAGCTACTGGTAATCGCCGGTCAAGCTTGAGCATGAGAGAGACGGTGGTGGCGGTTTTGGCCGCTGCTCGCCGGAGGTTGCAGGAGGCAGGGGTTATAGCTCGAGTTCTGGGGATTTAGGGAGAGGGCTCGACGGCTCTGCTGTCATTCCGAGCGGGCTAGGCGAGAGACGAGCGAGGGAGAGGGAGCTGTGCAACGGCGGCTGTCGCTTTACCGGCGGCTGCTGCTGCGGCGCTGAGTATGTGGGAGTGAGCGAAAAGCGAAAAAGAGAGGACGGGGATGAGAGTCGAGGGTTCCGGAGGGGCTGCGCTCTCGCCGGTGACGGAGGCGGCGCTTCGCCGAAGAAGAAGGGAGGGGCGCCGATTGAGAGATGTGTGAGTGTGTGCGTGTGTTTGTGAGAGGGGAGAAATAAGGGAGGGAGTGTTGGGCTTTAGGTTTGGGTTAGGGGTTGGGCTTTGAAGTGTTGGGCCTTTGTTTTAAATTTTGACTTGGGCCGATTTTAATTGAGGGTGGGCTTGCGAATTGGGCTCAATTTATTTAATTAGTTATGGGCCGATTTTTATAAGTACTTGGGCCGAGATTTTTAATTAAATGGGCTGGGTTATTTCTTAATTTTGGGCCGATTTTCTATATTAAGCTGGGCCTTTGATTATTTTAAATCATGGGCTGCCCAAGTATTTATTTAATTGGATTTGTACAGATTTTATTTAAAGGAGCTACACTATTATAATTAATTAGACTTATTAAGTTTAATTAATTATTTTCAAAGAGTAAATTTTTATAATAATATTAAATTATTATTATAAGCATATTTTAAGTAAATTACTTATTATATGCTAAGCATGACAAGATTTGCATTATATTTTGCAATAAGAATATTTATGATTTAATTGGTTTTATTTATAATTCCAATTATTAAAAGATGAGTAAGAATATTGTTGGTGTTCTTAACTCAAGAGAAAATGTTTTCAATTATTTATTCATTAAATTTTGAAAACCCGGCTAAGTGAATCATAGAATATTAAGCACTACACCATGACTTAAGATTAGAATTCAAGGAGACCTATTGAGAATAGATTTCTTGTAGGCTTTGAGCAACAGGAGGATTAGCACTGCTATTCCGATTCAGAGATAAGGATAAACGACAGGCTTTGCCTAATCAGGTGGGCATTACTTTTACTATACGTATATAGAGATCCCCTGCGTGTCGTAGGCCTCTTATACGAATATATGCATGAGATGATTTTAACTGTTAATTTCAGTTTATTATTATGCCCAAATGATAAATGACTCTTATGAAATGAAAATGAAATGTTTATGAAATGAAATGATTGACTGCCAAAAATGTTTATGTTTTTATATGTATCCTATCTGTGTTGGTTCGCCAACTTTAAAGGAAATCCAATTGGGATCCTATGCTAGACAAAGGTCGCTAGCTAGGGTTAACGTGTACACTTATGGAGACCGCGAGTCGCTTGCGACCGGTCTTGGCGTCCGTGGTAAGGAGGCCTCCTTCCCGGCGCGTGACAGAAAGGAACAGATATGGATCATATGAAGGAAAATGATCGGCCGATCGACTTTATGAAAATGAAAGAAATATTTTAGTAAGCACAGGTCATTTAAGAAAACCCCTGTGTGTTACTGTTATGGCAGTTCAATTTATATATGTATGCATGTTGTATTTTCGGCTATGCCCACTGAGTATTTTTATACTCAGCCCTGCATGTATTTCTAAATGTGCAGGTTGAGCAGTTGATGGAATGGAATGATGTTGAGCGGGTGTTCCTTTGACATTTCAAGAAATGTAACCTTGAGTATACATCTTCATATGTATATCTCACACGCTTTCCGCTGCAAAACACTTTGATTAAGATAGCTCTATGATATGAAGTTGTGATACGTGTTATTGGGTAACCACCTTAATCAGTTCTCAATTATGTGTATCCAAATAATCATATATGATCCTAGCATTTTATCTATGAGTGACATTTCCATATACTTTAATGTTAAGTAATTGTCCATTTCCATTTCTTATTGTTCACCCCAAGTCATAACCCTGGTTAACCCGTCATTGGGATAGTGGGCTGTGACATTACCAATCACCTAACACTTCTCCCACTTATACTTAAAGTTTCCTAAGTGGGTGGCATCAATCTGGCATCAATCGCATTCCCATCTTTCAATGACCATTTGCGATAAGCCTTTTGTTAAAGATCAGTAGGTTTCTCCAATATGTTAGAATTTATTCTTTGAGCACAAAAACGTCGATTTACGAATAATCGTATAACTTGGTACTTACTCTCCATGTGTTTAACCACTTGTGGTTCTTGGATTCCTTAGAGTTCGCAACTGCACTTGAGGTATCACGAAGGTGATGCTCCCACGCAAACTAGGAATTACCCTTAGATCCTGGAGGTAGTGGTCAAACCAAAAGGTTTTACCTCCCAAGAAAAAACACATAGCTCGAGGTAATTATTCTTTGTTCCGGTCAGCCTGGAAATCCGAAATCATATAATCCAAAAAGGAACTAAACTGTCTAACTGGTAAACTATCCTTATTCTCTAGTCAGGGACTTGAGAATATTATTTACCACAATTCAGTGTCCTTAACTAGGACTATACTGATATCTTACAATCATGCTAACTGCATAGCAAATATAAGATCTCGTACATAGCAATCCATACATGAAGCTATCTACTGCGGAAACGTAGAATACTGCCTTCATTTCCTCAACCTTAATAG
Source organism: Salvia miltiorrhiza (assembly GCF_028751815.1). Taxonomy (NCBI): domain Eukaryota; kingdom Viridiplantae; phylum Streptophyta; class Magnoliopsida; order Lamiales; family Lamiaceae; genus Salvia; species Salvia miltiorrhiza. The sequence goes on along the minus strand of NC_080392.1, from coordinate 28,127,819 downwards.
TCATATTAAGACATAGTCTTTAGATAAAGGAACGCCATATCTAAAAGGTAGCAATCCTTTCTTGGCGGTATTCATACTACAACGAGTATTCTCAGTATCAATGTAAGACACTCGAGATAAGCCCAACATCCTTTTCTAGTGATCCCTTATTACTTTGATCACAAGGGTGTATACTGTACCTCCTTAGTCTTTCATATGAGACTGTTCGGATAACCATTACTTTATGTCTTAACAATAGCTCCATATTGTCGCCAATTAGGAGGATATTGTTTACATAAAATGCAAGATTAACCACATCACCGATAACACGAGAGCGATTGACACGAGATGTTTCTCTCCCTCCCTCACGTAACCTCGATGGTTTAAGTGAGCTGCTATGGGTAAAATGATCCGAATGTTCTGAGCCTGGCACTGGCGAAAATATCATCATAACCTTTCGCCACCAGTCTAGCTTTAAAAGCTACGACCTTGCTCATTCGGACTTATCATTCTCTTGTATACTCACTTGCAACCTATGGCTTTACGGCATTCTGGTAGCAAGATTTTCTTACGGCATATTCTTAATGGATTGCTCCATTGAGGCGTGCCAAAAATCTACATTCTCGTCTTCCACTAATTCCAAGTAGATATCTGGGTCGATTCTCTTATATTCACTACCAGGGACTGAATCCAAAGATTCTCCCAAGAACATAAATCGATCGGGTTGTCCCACAACCCTCCCACTACAATGGATCTGTGGTGGCACATGTGTGTCAACAGTGCGTGCAGTGTCTTGTGGTACAAAACTCTTGCACACTTGGCTTGGGTGATGGAATCGCCTGTCTAATGTCTTCAATTTCTTGAAGCACACTATCTGACTTGGATTAGTAATTATTCCCATAGTCCACTTCTAAGAATCGTGTGTCATTGCTAATAACCACCTTCTGATTCTTTAGGACTAATTGCAAAGATGCATAACTCATCATCGGACATATTTTTCCAAGAGTGACCTATTTCTTCTCTCCACCACACCATTTTATATAGGGATTACATGGTGTAGTAAACTGGGTTGGAATCCCAAACACTGACAATGAATCAGAAAAGATCATTCCTAACACATTATTGGCCCTTTATCCCCTTTGTCATGAATGACCTGGTTTCCATCTTTTCCTCTATACAGGATTCGCAGGTTCGAAATAGTACAACCTGGATTGAATCCAATGTACTTATTTAGACACGAGCCTTTGGATCCTATTAAGATAGATGTGACCTATTTCTAGGATATCAATATATGTGTAAGATCCTCATGAGAGATTAGCCTTAACTTTTCTCTTTCTTTTGTTCGATGATGTAAATGCAATATAAAGGTATTTTGTAGACAAGTTATAGTATGAAGAGAGATGTTCAAAAAACCAGAATAGACAACTTTGTCATTTCTTATGATAGAAACACCACTATCAAAAATGACATAAGATCCATCTATTCAAAATTTTGGAACATGATAAGGAACTCTCAAAAAACTAAAACATGTCTTCAGGACTTAAAGACAGGTCTTCAATTGCAACAACTGCGACTCTAGTCACGTTGCCTATGAAGACTATCATCTCATCACTTCTCAGCTTCCTTGTCAGCTTATAAAAAGCCATGCAAGATATAACAATCAGTTTCTCTCGTTATCCACTACTCATAACTGAGTAGAAAATGAGCTGACATGTCTCAGTTACTATAGCAAGTGAAGTACCTTAACCCTTTGCCTTGAGTATTGAAAGAAGAAATCTCCAATACCCAATCTTATCACACCACTACTCCCACTATTTCCCTTGTCTTTCTTGCCCCTTGGACCCTTCTTCTTCCCGTCATTCGACGAAGAAGATGGCTCTCCTTTGGCAATAACAAGTGCTTGCACATCTCTTTTCCACAACTTCCTTAGCCGTAACTAGAGCATTCAACAACTCAAAAGAAGTATTATCTTTCTTGCTCATAACAACATTGAGGCGGAAGTTCTTAATTAAAAGACTTGGGAAGAAAGTTCAGGATAATATCGACTTTTGCCTCACCGTCGATACTCCCACTGAGCAAGTCAAGTCCATCAAAAAATTTGCATGACATGCTCGTGCACTGAGTTGTGCTCACTCATAAAAATAACAAGATTACTCTCATCAAATTTAAATGAGCAGCTCAGTCTAACTCTCCGAACACTTTCTTGAGATTCAGCATGATGCTAAAAGCATCGTCCATGCCCTGATGTTGGAACTACAAGGTTTGTGACATTATACTCATAATATAGCATATAGCCACATTATTCGTCTTATGCCACCATTTATGTAATTCCTTTTCCTCATCAGTTGACTATTGTTCGGACCATAAGAACGTGGAGTAGTAAGCAACACGAAAATTGTGTTAGTTTGTGATAAAGATAAAAAATCCAAAACTGTGTTTCCATTTTATATATGTGGACCGGTTAAAAGACTTTGTGCAAGAATAAAGAAACAGGAGACATAGACATATCTGAAAGTAAACAAAATTAAACATGTAAGAACATGAACGCATATAGTTCGTAACAATAATATTGTAACCTTTTGATAAAACAATATTAGTGAAACCTCCAACCGCTCAAAGAATCCCATGTGCAAGCCACGTTGGGTGGACGTTTACACACGAACTCCTCAACCAGACTATTTACCTAGTCATTTAATTTCCATCCATGTCAACTTAACCTTTTGACAAAGGAAATTAATAGTTGGCACCTTAACTAGACCATATCATCATCAAGAAGGGACTCCTTTGGGAGTTGTACATTGTACTTGATATGATATCTAAGCAATGACCACATTTTAACCTTGAAAATTAAATTCTCGAAATTAGCATACTCACTCGGACCATGCCGCTTTCAATTTAATTTTCTTGGTTATCTTATTTAATTCCATTCTCCAAAATACTTGTGAAAATTACACAAGTAAGCCACGTTGGGTGGACGTTTACTGCATAACTCCCACTACTTTAATGGATTTAAATATTTTTATAGAAACCTCTTCTGACAAACTTATGAGAAACAAATATGAAGTAAGCCACGTGGGGTAGACCGTTACTCAAATTGCTAAACACTTTGTCTAGAGACCGCATGTGGAGGTCTACATAATTTTAAGAATAAAACTAACTAGAAATAACCACAATTTAACTTTGAAATTAAATTCTCGAATTTTGACATACTCACTCGGACCATGCCGCATTCAATTTAATTTCTTAGTTATCTTATTTAAATTCATCATCTAAAGTACTCGTGAAAAATTATACGAGTAAGCCACGTGGGGTGGACCGTTACTGCATAACTCCCACTACTTTAATGGATTTAAATATTTTTATAGAAACCTCATCTGACAAACTTATGAAAGAACAAACATGAAGTAAGCCACGTGGGGTGGACCGTTACTCATATTGCTAATCACTTTGTCTAGAGACCGCTTGTGGAAATCTAAATAATTTTAATCATCCATAAAATTATTAAGCTTAGTCCTTTTTCTTTCAAAAGGTTTGATCATGCTCAACACATAATTCTAAACATGCTCATCTAGAACGCAACATGTAAAACATGCTCGCAGAATTCTAAAACACGCTTAAGAAAACGATAAACCTAGCATGTTTGTCTAAGCGCAGTTAATAAACACATATTAACAAGCAAAGACAAAAACAGCATGCAAATAGCATAAAGGATTAACACCACGACATGCAAAGAACAGAATAAAAGAATTAAATTCTTCGTGACCCATTCGTGGAATCCCAACTTCTAATCTATTACATTTAAAACAGAAAAGAAAACCCAAAAACAAAACTTTGGCCCGAACACTTTAGGCCCGTCTTTGGAATTAGGGTTTGGGCCCCCTAGGGTTTGTAGAAACTCGCGCCTACCTAGGGTTTGGGACCTCCTAGGCGGCGCCGCCACCTGCTCTTGACAGCAGCTGGAGCAGCCCTCGGCACCAGCCACAGCAGGCGCACAGCCCCCGGCGAGGAGCAGCTGCCCGGCGCGGCAGCCTGGCGCACGCAGCAGCCATGCGCGAGCAGCAGCCCTCCGGTGCGGCAGCAGCCTCCTGGCGTGAGCAGCAGCAGCAGCAGCCTGGGCACCTGGTCTCGGCGGTCTCGGCGCACAGGCAGCAGCTCGGCAGCAGCGGCCGCGCGACGCCCGCCGGGCGCGCAGCGCGCAAAATGCGCACGCGCAGCCCTGGGCGCGCACAGCCCCTGCTCGCCCCCGTCCAGCCATGCCTCGCCCCGCCACCAGCCCACCTCCTTGCACAGCATCCAGCACCGAGAGCAGCAGCGGCCGCGCGGCGCCTGACTGGGCACGCTGTGCACGGCGTGCGAACACCCGCGCGCGCGCAGCCCCTCGGCGCCCGCAGCCCCATCTGCCCGGTCCCGTACGCAGCCAACCTCCGTTCTTCGATGTTGATTCGTCGTCGTTCTCGTCTCGATTTCCAACAATTACAGATTACAAAGGAAAACAAATACAATTTGAAACTCTAATCTAACCATGGATTTATCTCGTGGTGAAAAACGATTACAACGTCAAACGACGTATCCCGCGAATCAACAAACCACGAAGAACAACAGCAGTAAAAACAACGCACATTATTAATTGTACATAAATTAATAATAGAGCCAAGAAAATAATCCTGGGCTCTGATACCAATTGAAGGAATATTAAACTGAATTAACGTTCCGCTTTGCCCGATGATCGTTTCTTGGATTATTATAAATTTATCATACAACGATTAATCCTAACATGCTCCTATGAATTTAACAGCTGCACGTTGGAGTTCAGAAATACCTGAAGAATTCAGAAGAATTCGTCAATCTGTCGCTGAACAGGTCAGCCAACTTCAACGCTCCGTTTGACCCCTCAAAAGACCTCCAATCGTATTTTGTGCAGCAATACGACTTCTTCGGTTTCGAAAGAGCTTTCCGTGGCCGCCTGATTCGTCTAAATCGGAGTTCTGTGGAGGAAGTTATGGCCGTTTAACGGAGACTGCCAGAACTTGGTTTCCTGCGAAAATCTGACTCCAGCTCTGATCTTCTCGACTGTATCCCGCTCAATTCCCAACGTTGGATGGACAACGAGCTATGGAAATTCCCAAGACAGAATGACCACTCACGATTTCCTGCGCCCCGCTCTGCTCTCAAAAACCCTAATTTTTATCAGTGTATTTTCCTGAGAGCTGACAGCTGTATTTAAATAAAATTAAATACGTGTGGGCACAGAATTAGTGTAGGAGGCGTCTTTCTCTCCTTCTAGGGCTAGGAGACATTGGGCCAGTCCAGGGACCAGATACAAGGAATAAAGATGGGCCTCAAATAAATTAATTTATCTATGGTCAGCCCAGACCATAATTAATTTATAAATATCAGTTCATTCCACTAGAGAACCGATACTGACTTACCCCTTTATTGCCGGTGATGAGTCGGGGCTTGTATTTAGACTTATTAAATCTCCGTATTTAAAATATCCGACATCCATTAATTAATTAGAGCTCTGACAGCTTAAATTAATTAATCTCTTTATAAATCCTCAAGCAGTACCACTCAAACTTTATTATTGCGCCTGAACTTAATCAACCTGCAGGGTTTAGCGCAATAAACCTTATTGAGCTCCTTAAGGGGATGTCATTATCCTATACCGGATACGGGTACTAATACAGATAATCAAATATCATATATTAACCGTTATCACCCAAGATACAGAGTACTCGAGTTAGTATATAACCTTCACCCATAGTAAGTCAAAGTGATATACGAGTTAACATATAGATCTGAATACTTATTAGTATTAAGATTTATAAGTCACCGAGATCTTGATTCTTCACTTAAGTCAGATAGAAGAATACATCTCAAACTGTGGTCCTATCAATACGTAATGACGTACCAGTATAGACAAGTAGCCAAGACAAACTACTTCCATCTATACTGCAGCCTAAACCAATAACTTGTCCTAGAGTTATTTCGGCTGTGATCATATTATATCTCTTAAGGTTATTCCAATTATATGGTCTTCTGTGATCTACAACACACCATATAATCTACTTATATAGAGATAAAGAACATACATATGCAATCATGAACACAATCAGATAGGAGATTAGATAGTGAACTTAGGAAACATTGTATACAAGCATAAAACGTTCTTGCTTTCAGTATACAAATCCAACATGTACTTATTGAACTTGTAATAATTAAAGGGTACCTTGTTGGGGTGCCTCCCAACTAGCGCTTAGTTTAACGTCGTGAGCTCGACGTCTTCACGATGGTGTCATGGCTCGGGGATGGTGCCAACGAACACTTCAACTTTTGGTTTCAAGGGCAAATACACCTTGATTCTTTCCTTCTCAACCACAAAGGTTCTTCCATCCTTCTTTTTCAATTCGATTTCTCCTTTATTGAAAACCTTGTTGATTTTGAAAGGACCCGACCATTTCGATCTTGGCTTTTCCGGAGGTAGTGATTGACGGAAGGTGAGGAGAAGGACTTCATCATCAGGTGCAAACTCCCGTTTGTGCATCATCTCGTCATTAGCACTTGTTGTCCTCTCCTTGTAGAGGCTTGACTTCTCAAATGCGTGATACTCATCTAACTCATTGAGTTGGAGTATACGGTCTTGCCCCATTGGATGTATCTCATTCTCACCAAAGAATGCATACTTCAAGTGTGTGGGGAGAAGCTTCAACTCCAAGCCTTGGGCTTCCTCCTCTTTCCTTTCTTCCTTCAATTTTTCTTTCATGTTGATACAAGGTTCAATCACTTGCATCAATTTGCATTCCTCCACTCTCATGCCTTCATCTTCATTTTTGTGCTTGGGAGCTTTGTGGATTGAGAAAGTGACGCTTTCATCATTGACTCTTAATGTAAGCTCACCCTTTGCAACATCAATTAGGGACCTCCCCGTCGCCAAGAATGGACGTCCAAGGATCAAAGGTACATCCTTGTCTTCAACCATATCTAAGACCACAAAATCCACCGGAAAAATGAATTTGTCAACCCTCACCAAAACATCCTCCACTATCCCTTTTGGATATGAAACGGAACGGTCCGCCATTTGCAAAGCAATCGTGGTTGGCTTAATGGTTCCTATTTCAAGCTTGTTGAAGATTGAGAGAGGCATCAAATTTATGCTTGCTCCCAAATCACACAAGGCCTTTCCAAAACGGCCATTACCAATATCACATGGAATAGTAAAGCTCCCGGGATCCTTGATCTTGAGGGGTAGCTTCTTTTGTAGAACGGCACAACATTCTTCGGTGAGGTTGATCGTCTCAAATTCTTCCCATTTCTTCTTCTTGGATATGACCTCCTTGAGAAATTTTGCATACTTGGGCATTTGTTGCAATGCTTCAACAAGTGGGATATTGATGTGTACCTTCCGAAAGATCTCAAGGAATTTAGAGAACTCACTCTCCACATTTTTCTTTTGAAGTCTTTGAGGAAATGGAATTGGTGGGCAATAAAGTGGTGGTGCCTTGTACACATCTTTCTTCTCCTCCTTATCGCCTTGCATTTTTGAGGAAATGTTCTCATCATTGTTCTTGACTTCCGGAGGTATCTTGGACTCTTCAAGTATCTTCCCACTTCTTATAGTGATAGCCTTGCAATGTTCTTTTGGATTCACAACGGTGTTACTCGGAAATTGCCCCTTTTGATGTTGGTTGCTTAAGGATTCGGCAATTTGTCCCACTTTCATCTCAAGCATTTTCAATTGGGTTGCTTGAGTCTCTAACCTTTCATCGGTTCTCGTCATGTGGGCTTGAGTGGCCGTCATGAATTTCATTAAGATCTCTTCAAGGTTGAGCTTCTTCTCTTCCTTGATCATGCCATCACTCACCGCAAATCCGGGCGGTGGTTGCAAGAAGTTATTGGGATTACCATAGGAAAGATTCGGGTGGCGATTTGCTTGAAACCCTTGATTGTATTGCCCTTGTCCTTGATAGCCACCTTCTTGTTGGGGCCAGAAGTTCCCATAGCCTCGGTTGTTGTTGTTGTTGATGTAGTTCACATCCTCAAGGCTAGTTTGTTCTTCAACCACGGGCTCTACTCTTGATATTGACATAGCATCAATCTTGCTATTTATGGCGGTCATTTGAGCCGTCAAAAGGGCTATGGGATCCGAACTTGTTGTAGCCGCCACTTTCTTCAAGATGATCCTCTCCGTCGGGAATTGATGGCAATTAGCGGCCAAGTTCTCTATGATGTGGGTGGCCTCCTCGTGGCTTTTCTCCAACAATGCTCCATTGGCCGATGCATTCATGTCTCTTTGCATCTCATCACTACACCCGGTGTAGAATACACAAATGATTGTGTTTTGATCTAAGCCATGGTTAGGGCACTTCCGTAGCATGTCTTTGAATCTTTCCCAAGCTTCATAGAATGATTCTCCATCAAATTGGTGAAATTGGACTATGTCCTTCTTCATCTTCATGGTTTTACCCAGAGGATAGAACTTGTTGAGAAACTTTTGAGCCATCTTCTCCCATGTAGTGATAGAACCACCCTCTAAAGATTGATACCATGTCTTGGCGATGCCCCTTAGTGAGAAGGGGAAGAGTCGAAGTTGAACGGCATCCTCCGAGGCTCCATTTATCTTGATGGTGCCGCATATCTCCAAGAAGTTTCCAAGATGTCCATTCGGGTCATCTTGAGAAAGGCCGGCGAATTGGTTTTGTTGCACCATATTTATGAGGGCGGGCTTGAGCTCAAAATTATTGGCATTGATCCTTGGAGCATGCACTCATCCTTGTTGGAGCACGGGTTGGAACATGTTACTAATGGGTGGTGGTGGAGGCGCATTCCTTTGAGCTTCTTGCTCATTGATTCGCCCTTGCATAGCCTCTAGTTGCCTTTGGAGTTGGAGGATCAATTGTTGATTTTCCGCCATGTTTCCCTCCATTTCTTTCTCTCTTCTTGCTCTTGTTTTGTTGTGTCGGCAAGAAGCTTCAACCTCAAGGTCTATAGGTGTAAGAGATGCACCCTTAGACCTTGTGTTCATACACTACCTATCACCCAACAAGAACAAATAGTCAAGGCACAATCTTAAAATTGAAAACAAAAATAAAGCAAGTAAAATGTCTAAAGTAGTTAAGCACAATGAATCAAAATATCACAAACAATCAAACTAAACTAATCCCCGGCAACGGCGCCAAAAACTTGTTCACTAATATTTTCACCACGCCGCAAGTATACGGGTAGTTGTAATATATGGAAGCAAGGTCGTATCCCACAAGGATTAGTAGTTCAATCTAGTGATTATCCTAATTCATTATGCTAGAGCTATTTAGACTAAACAAGGAGGTGAGTGGTTTGATTAACTAACAAATTTAAAGACAAAATAAGATCAAATAAGCAACGTGGATTAACAAGCGATGAAAGTGGTTTAGGGATTAGGCATCGATGAATTAGCAACGGACTTCAATTTAGCTCAATATTAGTCTTGATATTCCTATTTATCTAGAGTGATCTCCCAACTAGTTCTAGCCCCCTCCCGGACGACTAAAACGGTAGATTACGGGTCATAGTTGCCGTCCCCGGTCAACTTCTAACCTATAACTCCCAAAAGCACACTAAGATCGGTAAACTCTCACCCAACTCTCAACCTCCCGGTTTATTGAGTCGATATGTTTCAAACACCTAATCTATTGCAATTATCCTCTCCCGATTCAAATTACAAATTAGAAATGCATAAAGAGTGGCCAACACTTCATACAAGGAATAAAACTAGGGCTTGAAAAGATAATAACAAGGAAATGATCAAGACATATATTAAGCTTAATAATTAATCCATTACATAATCTACTAGCCTAACCCCCAAACCAATAGGGGATTTTATCCAAAAATGTTCACAAACAATAAACCTAAATCAAAGAAATACATAAATGAAAGAGAGAGTAAGAAGTGACAAATCCTATTAATGAGCTTTCTTCAATCTTCTCCCTCTTCAATGCCTTCAATCTTGGTAAAAAGATGTGGTAATGGAGGCTAGGGTTTGGTGTGGAGGAATTGGGGAAGATGGAAATGGGTGAGTATGAGGTTGGGGAAGATGAAAGATATGAGAAAAGAGGGGAAAAATGGAGTTTTGGGCTAAAAATCGCGTCTGGGCCCACCAAAGGGCGGATCCCCGCCTCTTCCCCGCGGTCACGGCATGAACCGCGGTTGAAAACGCGGCTGGAAGCAGGGGAGGCCGCGGTCATGGGCCGCGGCCGCGGCTCGGACCGCGGGTGCCTGTCAAAAACGTTCTGGACTGCTCTGGAGCAGAGGCCCGCGTTCAGGCCCGCGGCCGCGGCCCGGACCGCGGCTTACTGGGCAATTTTGGAGCAGAGGCCCGCGGTCGGGCCCGTGGCCGCGGCCCGGACCGCGGGGTCCTGGGCTTTATGCGCAGTCCGCTTGTTCGGCTCCGTTCTCCCTCGTCCGAACTCGGATTTGATCGCTGTTTGCGCTCACGGATTCCTCTCGAGACGTACTTCAATATCATGTCTTCAAAATCCTCTAATTAATCCTTGATATTTCCTGAAATCGCTCCAAAACTACACTAAGGAATCAAAACTTCATAAAACTCAACATTGGGGTACAAACACGCATTGGCAAGCAAAATATGAAGGGAAATGGCAACAAATCATGTGGAATTGAGGTACGAAAACCATGTTTGTCACTGCTCTGGACGAATATTTTTCAGCTCTGACCGGGCTGCTCTGGATAAATATTTTTCATCTCTGACTGGGCTGCTTTGGATGAATATTTTTCAGCTCTGACCGGGATGCTCTTGACGAATGTTTCCAGTCTGACCGGGCTGCTCTAGATCAACATCTCCTGCTCTGACCGGGCTGTTTTGAATCAACATTTCCAGCTTTGGATCAACATGTCTAGCTCTGACCGGGCTGCTCTGGTCGAATATTTCCAGCATTGACCGGGATGCTCTGGCGAATATTTTCAGCTCTGCATGAGACATTTTGCTACAACAAGACAGACCAGATAACTTATCTTCTAATTTGATTCTCACTTGCTATTTTACCTTTGCCCTTTTGTTTTGTGAAAATAAAAATTACATTATATTATTGTTGAGTTGTCTGTTTAGAAGACGGTGAGGTGATTTGCACTAAGGATTTTTAAGCTGTTTGTGGGATAGTGTTCGCTTAAATTACTCAAAGTATATTCCAATATTTTATGGTTTTGAAAAATGTGGAAATTTTAATCGATTGAGGAGATTATTTAATCTGATGATTCTTTGATAACTCATGGATGGGAAATTGATGCGATTGATGATTCTCAATAATTGGTTTATAGCCCTGTTAAGAGGGGCTCTCATGTTTTACTAACAATGGTACTTAAGGATTCTTACAGCACAGGATAAACATATTTCGGGAAAACACTTGAACAAATATGGTAATCACCATAACACGAAAAGCTAATCCACTAACAAGTAGGGCTGTCAAAATGGGCCGAAGATGGCCCGGCCCGCCCGTAGTTTTGGCCGGGCAAGGCTAGGATTTTCAAGGCCCGAAAAAAACCGGGCCTCCCTGGCCTGGCCCATGCAGCCCGCGGGCCAAAAAGTCAGTCGGATTTTCAGGCCTAAATCGGCCCGTCAGTATAGAAGGTGAAAATTTTGAAAATTTATATCTCCTCCCAAATTTCAATCGGCCAATTCCAATGGACCCAACCTAATCTAAGTCCATTTCTTCAATTGACGACAATGACGAGTCGAAGTCTAACTTATGATTTGAATTAGCAATCAACAATCAATATTAAATTATTTTTACTTGAAAGATTTATTTATTTTTTATTATTTTTTGTGGTTGTTATTTGATTCCAGTTGATTTGATTACTGTATTAATTTAATTAATTTGTGAATAAATCGTTTTCAGTTTTTGTAATTAGTTTTTGTTTTTTACTTGTATTCAAATTGTTTACATTTAGTTTTAGTCATATTTGTTTACAGTTAATTTTAGTCAATTACGTAATTTAGATGTAGATTGTTTAAGGCCCTTTTTGTTTCATCGAATTTGTCTTCAATTTTTTTTCTTTAAATTTGATTTAATTTATTAATTTTTGGAACTAAATATATATATATATATATATATATATATATATATATTAATTTATCAATTTTTGGCCCGTTTTGGCCTGACCCGCCCGGCGGCCCGTATAGGGCCGGGCTGGGCTTCATTGTTCAAGGCCCGCTGAAATTTTGGGCCGGCCCGACCCAGCCCCAAAAATTGCCTAGGTCCACTGGATTGGGTCGGGCCAGCCCGGCCCGCAAGGTTTGACAGCCCTACTAACAAGTGGTGACTCACGTACTTCGCATAATGAAAACTTGTCGTTACATGATCTTAGTTATTTCATCAAAGCATGATTGAGATTTGGAAAATATTATACCTTAGCTTTTGGGCATAAGCATGACTCATATTATCTATGCTGGGATTTATGCAATAATAATTATGTCTTGGAAGCTGCACACCTTCTGCATAATATGCTAGGGCTTGGAACATAATTTGGATAACATACTTTGAGACCATAGTCATACCAGCGCTGCCACTAGCATCACAAGTAAGGACACCAAGCACAAGTATACGCATAACATGTTTAGTTGAATCATGCACATGTTATTAAGGGGGGAGTGTTTACGGCCGTGGGACGGCGCCGCCGTGGGTGCCTTTTGCAGAAATCTCCAAGAATTACACGGCTCGCGCCGTGGGGCTACGGCCGCTGTCTCGACGGCGGCCGCCGTGGCACGGCGGCTGCCGTGAGCCAGACTCCAAAACTTCTCCAAACTATGCCGAAAACGCTTGACAACTCACGAATCCTGCACACGACAATAGTACACCCAAAAAGATCATCAAGCACGTGAAAAATAGGGCAAAAGATATGAAACATGCTCGAATGCGCAGCAGAAACATACGCAAAAACTACCCAAATACGAGGTAAACAACCCCCCCCCCACACTTAAATCCTTGCTTGTCCTCAAGCAACAATCACAAAATCGAAAGAAAATCCACAAGCGATTCTTCTCACCAAACAAACACAAACCAATCCAAGTCCTTCAAGATATCAATGCCCCCCAATCAAATGTTCAAAGCTAAGATTTAAAAGTGCAACAACAAGGTGATACAACTCAATCCGATCAGACCCAATTCTCCGCTAAGGGTGAATTTCCTAATGCAATTTCCTTTACAATCATATCTCATTCCTTTTTCATATTCTTTCACTTTTCACATTACACTTCTCCTTTTTTTTTGGGTCAAGTTATTTTTGCTCTTAATAGATGGGCCATAATTCACGAGATTGCACTTTTGGAGGTGATTCAAAATGTTCTCGTGTGGTTTCCCATGCTCATAATGAAATCATTAGAGGAGCAGAGACCCAGGCTATCAGAAACTCAACAACCAACCAAACAATTCAACACAAAGACAGATATTAGGAAATTGCACTGAAAACACTTCCCTTAGCATCTACCGGACAAATCACGTCAAGAGTTGCTCATCAGGGTGTTGCACCAAAACCTTAAACTAATTACACTTCATTGGGAACAAATCAATCAAGAAAAACAAGGATAACAAACCACACAGACACAATCCAGAATCGCCAGTGAATCACCATCAATCATGCAATGTACTTAAAAACAGGCACGAAAACAAGAGGAGGGGACCATTCGCCCCAAGACAAGCAAACAGGGCACCACAACCAAGCATGCAACGTAGTGATAAAGCATCATAAATTCCGCATGCGACACAATCAAATAACACAACCAAGACAGGACCATAAGACCCCCACAACGAATAAATAACGCCCCTCCCCCACAAAGTAAAACTTGCACTGTCCTCAGGGCATAAAAAGGAGAAAGGTAGAGAACATCCCTGAATAAGAGTGCAGCCAACACGGCGACGGCGGTAGAGAGAGCGGCGACCAAGAACCTATAAAACAAGCGACCACAAAATCCACAAGAGAAAAACAGCAAAAAAACACGAAAGAAAATAAAGACAAGAATATGTACAAAGGTGGGTAAGAGGAAGCTCAGTAGAGGCCCCGAGGGGGGCCCGGGGGGTGCCAGAACTGGTCCTGGTTCTGCAAGGAGAAGGCGGCCCACTGCCTCTCGAGGTCGGCGATGTAGTAGTTGGTGTCGGTGAGTCCCTGGTTGGCGTCGGTGAGGCCCTGGTTGTATTGGGCAAACCGAGCATCATATGACGACACCTGTTCACGTAGACGCGTGACCTCTCTGCCTATGGTATTGACACGGCCATAGATGTCGCCCAACTGTTGCTGCATGGGCGTCACTTGGCCACCAAGCTGGTCCAGATGACCATAGATGTCATCGATCCTGTCATAGATGCCACCCACCGTATCATGCACCGTATCAAAGCGAGTGTATACCTCCTGGCGGAATTGGCCAAAGGACTCGTCAAAGTGAGCCTGGAACTGCTGAAAGGCATTGGAGGGGCCGGCTTCAGGATCATAGACGAAAGCAGGTGGTGGCGCAGGCTCCTCCTCCTCGGCATCATCGTCCTCATCATCGTCATCTAAAACATGGCGCGCCGAGGATGAAGTGACTTCGCCCCGGTTGAGTTGCAGGAGGATGGAACGCACATTAGGGCGTTGGGCCTGTGGGATGATGGTGAAATCAGCGGCCACAAATGTCTTGAGCTCGGAGCGATTGATCGTCCTTGTCACCGCCGCGCGCAGATGGTCGGGGACCTGGGTCGGCGGGAAGAGTCGGAAATGGAGGGCCAGGGCGGTAGAGATAGGGCTCAGAGAAGGCTTGAAACCCCCGTGCCGGGCCATAGTGTGCAGCTGGTTCCAAATGATGGTGGTGGCGTCAATCTTCTTCTTGCGCTTTGCACACCATAGCATATACACCTCTGACGCATTCACTTTGTTGGCCTGTTCCTTGCCCACAACACAGAAGGACAGGAACTTGTGTAGCACGCCCATGTCAGCGTCCAGGAGTTGGTTACTCGGGGCACCCTGGCCGGTCCAAGTGGGCAAACCCATCAACTCTTTCCAAGCATTAGCAGCCACCCACGTATCCGGGATGCCTTTTAATCGCTTCGGGTGAAACCCAAAGACTTCATTCATGATCCGGTAAGTGACGACGCACGGCCTATTGAGCATGCGACAATGGAGCTCGGACTTGTCGGCGGTCATGTTAAGGGTGCATAGGAACTCCAAATGCAACGGAAGCAAGCCCGGCGGCGTGGTTTGTGAAAACTTGAAGAGTCCCATGTTCTGCAAATGTGTCTCGATGGCTTTGTCAAGCTTCAACCTTCTGAGCAGTGGCCAATCAAGACATCGAGGTTGGGTGACTTGCTTCCCTTTTAAGGCCTTCCACCGAGTGCCCTCCCAATCTTCGTAGATGGTGAAAGGGGCATTATAGACATGGCGGATGTCCTTGGGTGGCGTGGGAGGGCGGGGGGGGCTAGGAGAGGCCTGAGGGCTACGTGGGGCCTCGTCCTCTTCGTCGACGCTTGTAGGCATCGTCGGCGCTTGTAGGTATTGAGATTAGCCATAGTAGGAGGTGGATGGTTGCAGACGGCGGCGGCTGTGCAGACGGCGGAGGCGGTACAGACGGCGGTGGCCGTGCAGATGGCGGCGGCTGTGGGGCACGGCGGCGGCCGTGCAGACGGCGGCGGCCGTGGGCTGCTGAAGGCGGCGCTGCTGGGCGGCTGGAGACGGCGCTGCTGGGCTGGAACCGATGGTGTGAGTTGGTGGTGGCGTGCGGGAGCAGGTGGGGCTGACGGCGGCAGGTGTGGTTGCGGCGGCGGCGGCGGCGGCTGTGTGGCGGCGCCATCCCACGGCGGCCGCCGTCACCCCCCAGCCCGTTCCTCCCAGCCCAGCCCAGCCCGCCACCTCCCTATAAAAACTAAACCCTACTTTCCCCCCACCATCAGCCACCCGCCCCCCCCTCACCACCCCTCTCTCTCCCTTCCTTCACCAAAACACTCCACCATCTCACGCCTCCCTCCCATTCTCAATAACCACCACACCACCACCACCCTCCACCAACATCCATCGGCAGTTACGGTTTTTCCGTATTTAAGCCCATTTTTAGGGTTTTTCATGGCATTCTCGAACCCAGCAGCCTCTATGGCGAATTCCACACCTTTTCCATGGTTTTTAGAGTTTCAAAACATTAACAATTGCTTTTGGTTTCATTGGATCGCTATTTTATGTCAATCAACATTCATCGGATTAGTTTCTTGGATCGCTACGTTTTGTAAGAACTCATTTGATTCTCTTGGCTTATATGAATCTCTTGGTTATTTGAATCCTTTGTTTTATGCTTTTGATGAATGTGATGATTTAAGATCATTGTTGTTGAATCTTGATAATCTACGTGATTCGTAGTTCGTTATTGTTGCCTACGGTTTCCTCTTATTGGTGAATGTTTAGGGATTTCTTTTATGGTGATTAAGGTTTTCTTTGAACTTGAATCGGATGCTTGATTTAGTTTTCATGCCTAGGGAGTAAATTGATTGAGGTTTATGAGTTTATGATCGCTTTGTTTAGAGTACTAGATTAAAACCCTAGTTGATAGGTTTAATGTTCAATTGCTATGCTCTTAATTATTATATGTCTACTGCATTAGTTAATGTTTATTACTTCCTTCCGTTTATGTTTTGGTGATTAGAGTGCGAGATAGTGCCAGACCCAACTACCCGATTAGAGTGTTTAGGTTTCCTTTTCGTTTCGTGTGAGTAATACAATTAAAGCCCTGCTAAGCCTTCCGTGTGAGATGACTTGAGTCACCTTACCGCCCTAGGACGACCTCGTATAAATTCGAGTCCATCCGCTAGGTGTTTTTGGATGAGTCAGGGAGTGGGGTATATGCCACCATGTGTATTTTCTCAAAAAACTTAGCAGGATATTTGAGCCTTAACGGAAACTCAGCCGCGTAGCGGATATTAAAACCTTAAATGGTAACTTTACCACAATCCGAAACTGTAAGCTTCAGAATTTATCTGAGCTTTTTCAGCGCAGTCAGTGCGATTATCTTAGCGCAGCCAGTGCGATTATCTCAGCGCAGTCAGTGCGATTGTATCAACGCAGCCAGTGCGGCTATCTCAGCGCAATCATGGCGATTGTATCAGCGCAGCCAAGGCGATTATCTCAGCGCAGCCAGTGCAATTATCTCAGCGCAGTCAGTGCGATTATCTCGGTGCAGTCAATCGATTATCTCAGCGCAGTCAGTGCGATTGTATCAGCGCAGCCAGTGCAGCTATCTCAGTGCAGTCAGTGTGATTGTCTCGTCTAAGCTACCACTGATTACCTAAGTCATCTTCGGTGCAGATCGTCTAAGTTATCAAAACTAAGGCATTAATTGCAAAACCTAGCCCTTCGTGGCATCGCAGGCATTAATTGCAAAATCTAGCCCTTCGTGGCTTCGCAGGCATTAATTGCAAAACCTAGCCCTTCGTGGCTTCGCAGGCATTAATTGCAAAATCTAGCCCTTGCCAGAATGCAGGTTGGCAGAGACCGCCTGCAGAGTGCGGCGTGGCAGAGCCAACCTGCAGAGCCAGAGCGCAGAGCTACCCGCCTTGCCAGAATGCAGGTTGGTAGAGACCGCCTCGCCAGAGTGCGGCGTGGCAGAGCCAACCTATAGAGCCAGAGCTATCCTTGCCAGAGCGCAAAGCTACCCGCCCTGCAGAGTGCAGAGCTACCAGAGACAACATGCCAGAGCAGATCTACCAGAGACAACCTGCCAAAGTGCAGAGCTACCAGAGACAATATGCCAGAGCAGAGCTACCAGAGCCAACCTGCCGGGGTGCAGAGCTACCAGAGACAACATGCCAGAGCCAGCCTTACCACCAAGTTGGGCTTCATGGGCTTTAGGGTTAGGCCCAATTAGTTATCTATAAATAGAAGGTTTAGCATTAGCATTAGGGGTGGATGATTTATTTCGGAGCAACAATTGTAATCTGTAAACACTCTCAGTATAGTGCAAAACTCGAAAACACCCGTGGATGTAGGTCTTAATGACCGAACCACGTAAATCCTGCCTCAATTATTGCTTTTTAGATTAGGTGTTGGTTTCATGCTTCATCAATGGCAAAAATTCTCTTTTTTTTAGCCTTTTTAGAGCCTAAGCCGAGTGGCTTCTTTCTTTGCTGACTTAATTGTCGAAAAGCGATCCGAAAACCTTCTCAAGGTGAACTTACAAAATTCCTACTTGTGTCGCTGGTTTAGGATTTATCAAACTATTTCATTCATCTTCAATTTTTCTCGGTCTATTCATGTCAACATCTGTAGTTAGGGGTGAGCATTCGGTTATTCGGTCACCGAACCGAACCGAATAACAAAAACCAAATTAAAACCGAATTATATAATTAATATCCAAATCCGAACCGAACATGCTTAAAACCGAACGAAACCGAACCGAAATATTTCGGTTCGGTTTCGGTTAAAACTAAATAACCGAAATAAATACACAATATATTTTTAAAAGTTTAAATAACTAATTAACATTCAATATACAAGATTCGAAATCCTTAAAAAATAATAATCCAAAATTTCAAAACATCTTAACCATAGATTAAGAGTATAAATTAAGAGTAATTATTGAAAAGTTTATTTTTTTTTTTAAATTGACCGAGATTAAGAGTAATTATTGACTATTTTATATAGTAGTAATAATAATCATTTTTATTTTTAAATAATATATATAAATTATTAAATTAATTATTATTTCGGTTCGGTTTTCGGTTAACCAAATATTTTTTCATAAAAACCATAACCGAACCGAAAAATCGAAAATTTCAAAATTCAAAACCAAACCCGAACCGAAAACCAAATTAACCGAACCGAATTAGTATTTTGGTTAGGTTCGACTCGGATTTTCGGATTTAACCGGATTTTGCTCACTCCTATCTGTAGTTTCATTTCTTCCTTATACTCTTGTTTGTTAAATACAACATAGTATTGTTTTATTTTTAGTTGTATTACATTGCATTGTACCCCCCATCCCCCGGTCCTTATAAAATGTATCAAATTTGTTATTTTCGCTCGTCTTCATAAAAGGTATTCAGATATATTTTTGGTAAGTTTTCTACTCACAATAAAGTGAGACTCTTACTCCACACACGTCCAATCTTTTAATTAAAATTTGTGCCATTTAAAAGAGGATACATTTTATAAGAACAAAATAATATTTGTATGTGGTCGTTCTTATTAAGTCGAACAAAGTAAACCTTTCTGAGAGTACATGCAAAATTCTGCCTACAAATTTATTTCATCAATGTTAACTTAGTTTCTATCAAACGCACTTCCAAGCCTCACTTATTGCAAATCTACCCACAAAAATATTGCCACATCATTGTGATTAGAATATTTATTTAGTTCTAAATTCAGCTATCATCCCATATAATTATGCTTCAGTAAACAGAACTTTTATCAAATTTTTGTTTTGCATATGAATTAAAAAAAGGACCTTCCTATTTGGATCAATTTGATCCGGATCAAATCCAAAAATTAATTAGAGTTCAACATAAAAAGACATTTTTACCCTTTATGTATTTTTCATTTTAATATATTAATTAAATATGTATATATATATATTATTGGGAACATTAATTTCATTAAATAACTTTGTAATTTCAATAAGAAGTTTGACTAGTTTATAATGTATTTTGTAAACACACATGAATCTATTTATTTTGATGACATACATGAATGTATTATTATTATTATTATTATTATTATTATTATTATTATTATTATTATTTGTGTTAATTAAGATGCTTTACTTTAATTTATTTTAAAGCTAAGAATTAACATACAAATTTGATTGGAAGAGTTGCAAATTCGAAGTCTGATTTTTAAATAAAAGTGACTGATCTCTTCATGCTATACTATTGCGTGAAAAAAAAATAATACTCCCCCTCCGTCCACGAAATGAGTACCCATTTGTGGACGGCACGGGTTTTAAGAAATGTATGAAGTGTAGTGTGAATAGTTTAAGGGTCTCATTTTTTGAGTGTATTAATTAAAGAGATGTGTGGGGTACACTTTCCAAAAAGGGAAATGGGTACTCATTTCGTGGACGGATGAAAAAGGAAATATGGGTACTCATTTCGTGGACGGAGGGAGTAATAATCTTCCTGCTACCACCTTTATTCTCGGTATAGAATAAGAAAAAGTAACTAGTACCACTCTTTCATACCACCTTAATTCATAATTTTTTATTTATTAACAATAAATAAAGAGTCAAAAATTTTAAAAATATGTTACGTATATAAAATAAAAATAAATTCGTGTAAATCAAATTGTCACCTCCTCTACAATTGAAATATATATTTATCTTGTTCACTAATATATATGAATAACGACTTACCTCTAGTGATCGTCAACATAATTTAAAAATATATTGTATACATTTGATACTTTTTTGTGGATTTCTTAATGCATTCAAAAGTTTTCTCTTAAAATATAAGAATAATGACTTACCTATAGTGATTGTATTAGTTTTGTATTTTTTTAATATCGTAACTTGATGAAAATAAACTATACTTTATTAAATATAATTAAATGATTTATAATTATTAATATTTATTAACTATAAATAAAGACTGCACTATTTTGTCAATGGCAGATGGTTCAAGATTTCGTACATCGTCCTTGCATATATAACACATGCACACATGAGTCGATCCACTGACTTTAAGATTGGATGAGAAACGTCTTATCAATTGAACTACGTTTCATTATAATTTATATACTATTTTTTTAAAGAATTAGTTTTATATTTTTTATTTATGTAATCTCTCAAAAATATAATATATATTTATTTAAAAATAATTAATTTCTAAATTTTTAATTTTTTTAAACATCTAATCAAGTGTCAAAATTTTTGTAGTAGCATAGTCGTTCTTGAATATATATAAACGAGTTTTTGGATTTCACAACACAAGAACCTATTATTCGATCAACAATTGAAGTAAGACATGAACACTTGATTAGATTGAATTGCGCTTTATTATCATATATGTATGATTTCTTTACAAGAATATATATATATATATATATATATATATATGTATAGATATCTAGGGGAAGGCTAAAATAAGAACGCTTCTTAAAATATAAATTATGAACCATTTTCAGCCCTTAGATCATCAAGATCTACGGTTGATTCATCACCTTGTTGGATAAATTCATAGTTCTGAGTTCGAATCCCAAAGGTAGCAAAAAATTATTTTTCGCAATTCATGCCTTTATACAGTTTATTCATGCGTGTTATACATAAAATTCATGCATTTTTGCTGGTTCGTAATTTTTAAAATAAGGGTGGTTTGTTGAATAACCGCCCCCTAGATATCTATATATATAACTATATAAATGGTGTATACTTTTAAACTTTTTTTTTCGTGGATAAATTTATAAATTATATAGATAGTCATCTTCCAAATATATTCACCAAAACTAATCAAATATAGTAAAAATATTCTATGATTGAGAGTGAATAAATTATAATTGGCACTTAATAATTATACTTAAAATTAGTAAACTCAATGTAACACCCTGATTTTTTCATAAAATAATACTCCCTCCGTCCACAATTTAAAGCCCTACTTGCCCTTAAAAATTTGTCCACAATTTAAAGCCCCATTCTGCTTTTTATACCCTTTTACCCTCCCTTGCTATTTAAAATTACTACCCTTTGCCATTAATTATTCCTCCTCATTTTTTAACCCACTTAATTATTTCCTTAATTAATTCACTAACACTAACTAATTAAATAAACCAAAAATCGGGCACTTCATTTATGCTATTCTAGAGAATTCCATACGATCTACCAGCCATTCTCTCTTTGTCTTCGTCTCTCTGGAAGAAACCCTAGATCTGTATCGGCTCTCTCTTTGTCTTCCTCTCTCTAGAAGAAACCCTAGATCTATAGTCTCTCTCTCTTCGTCTGCCTCTCAAAATTAATTCCTCTGTCTTGTGTTCCTTTCTCTGTTACTCGATGAATCTCTCAAAGACTAATTGCCCTTCATCTTCGATGGAGGGTATTGTGCTACACTATGTCACTTGGTTTTGTTCTCCACCAGAAATGGAGTCGATTGTGCCGGAAACCCAAATGTCGGCCTTCGATCTCTCTCAATCGGTGTCGGTTGTGTCTGAAACGGACTTCACCACCTTCGATCTATATGTGTCGGAGCCGTTGCCGCCAAAATGCGAAGCGGCGGCTTTCGATCGCTTAGAAGTGCCGTGGTTGCTCCCTCTCTCTGGATCGGAGGCGATGCAGCCGGAATATGAAGCGGCGCCATGGTTGCTGCCGGAAACCGAAGCGGCGCGCCTCCCTCTCTCTGAATCGGAGCCGTTGCCGCCGGAATGCGAAGCGGCGGCTTTCGATCGCTTAGAAGTGCCGTGGTTGCTCCCTCTCTCTGGATCGGAGGCGATGCAGCCGGAATATGAAGCGGCGCCATGGTTGCTGCCGGAAACCGAAGCGGCGCGCCTCCCTCTCTCTGAATCGGAGCCGTTGCCGCCGGAATGCGAAGCGGCGGCTTTCGATCGCTCAGAAGTATCGTGGTTGCTCCCTCTCCCTGGATCGGAGGCGATGCAGCCGGAATATGAAGCGGCGCCATGGTTGCTGCCGGAAACCGAAGCGGCGCGCCTCCCTCTCTCTGAATCGCCGGAATACAAATCTGAGAGCTTCCCTATCTCTGAATCTATCAGACGAGAGAGGGAAAAGGCCAAACGAATCTCCGACCTGAGAGAATCCTTCAAACGCGATAGGGAGAAGGCCAAGCGAACCTCTGACTTGAGAGAAGCTTTTAGACGAATCAGGTGATTTCGTTCATTGATTCCGTTTATAGTTCTTTGGTGGGAAATGGCTGGTGATGCCTTCTGTGATTTGTATTTGCTGTGCATTGTGGGGATGGCTGGTGATGCCTTATCTGTTATTCTTATTTGTTGTGCATTGTGGGGATGGCTGGTGATGCCTTATCTGTTGTTTCATGCATTTGGTGTATCTGTGGTGCCAATTGTGTATCTATGATGCCAATGGTGTATATATGATGCCAATGGTGTATCTGTGGTGCAATTGTGTATCTGTGGTGCCAATTGTGTATCTATGATGCCAATGGTGTATCTGTGGTGCCAATTGTGTATCTGTGGTGCCAATTGTGTATATTTGTTGCCCTGTGAGGAGTTTCTTAATATCCTAGGGTTAGAACAGTGTGTACTAAACTTGATCCAACTGTAAGCTGTCTCTATGATGACTTTTATAGTCTGAGGGTTTGTTTTAATTCAGCCATCACTTGTTTTTGGAGGTTGAATTTAAACAAAAAACTGATAGTCAATGATGCTAAATTTTGCAGAGACAATTATGCTTACAAAAACTGATTTACATTGCAAACACATCAAAAGATTGTTCATGTGTTTGTATCTGTAAACCCTGCACTACTCTATAGTAACTACTCAGTAATACCCACTTGATGCAGCCCTTCTATGACATCTCCAAGGTTGTAAATTTCACCTTCTTCACTTGCTTCCAACTCTAGGAACTCTAAACTTTCCCTCACAAGTGCTTCTTCAACCTGAATACAGTCTGGTAGCAATCCGAGTCTTGTGAGTCTGTCTTTGTTCATGTGAGGAATTTTGTAGTTATTCCCACCCTTTGCCTTGATTATTTCGTGATAGCAACTTTGCAAAGTGAGGAACACGTGATTTAGCTTCTCTGGTGGGTATTCGTCATAGGCATCTTTCACATTCTTTAGTAACTCCTCCACATTACTTGCTGGTTTCTGATCTTTCAATGTCTGTATAGCTCGGAAAAAGCCTAGATCATTCACATTTGTATCCGGCGAATTAGCTGGCTGGCATACTAGTTGGATTTTAAATCCATCAGTATTTGCAACCGCTAGAAAGTCTGGATCATCAGGTTTTATGTGGGGTTTGGCATTATCTTGTTGGATAAAAATGTGTTTGTTTGCTGCCAATGGCCACTTAGCTTTAAAGATTGGAACCATCTGTCAAAAAAGGGGCTAAATGATGATTCTGTTACAGATTCTGATAGCATTCATTAATTACATAAAAACTGTAACACCTTACCTCTTTAATAAGGCAAGCTTTCATGACTTCTTTTGTAATGGCTGCAATTGGCTTCACTTCCAAGGTTCCTTTGCTTCTGTTTTTTGAATTCCTTTGAGCTGGTTCTATGGTTGTGAAAGGAAATATGCCAAACTTTCCATCAAAGAGTATTGTGCCATCTATGTCAAATATAGGTCGTGCTACAGCACACATAAACATAATCTTGTCAATGTACCTCTTTGATTTGCATGTCCTATACGGTTCCTCTTCATCCGGCATGAGGTAATACCTATCTTTAATTTTGGTAAGGTAAAACCATTTCTCATCGATGTGAATGGTGTTGTACATACTTTGGAACTTTATAAAACCACCCTCACTTATTGAACTAAGCTGTTTTAGGCTCCAACTAAGCCTTGACAGCCTATTTTGTGGGGTAAGAAATGGTTTTATAGCATTTGTATGTGGTTTCAGTTTTTTCTCCTTTACCCACTTGTGAATCAAAGACTTAGACACACCTAGGTTTGTAGACATGATTCTCATTGATGATCTTTGAAGCACAGAAAGATTCTTCACTTTTTCAACATCAATACTCTTCTTGTTTTTGTATGAGATGCCTTTTCTAATGGACTTTACCTGGACAGGTACGCCACAAGCTCGCTGATGTAATACTTGGCTCCATATCCTCCAAATGGTCTTCAAATTCACTTTGAAGAGGAGGGCTGCCTCCTTTTTTGCACCATATTCAAGCTTGCCTCCAGTGCTATGTTCAAGCAGCCACTGTGCTATTTTGTTTCTGTCATCATCTTGGATTTTAGGGCATTCAATGGCCATTTTAGTGATTTACTTGTAGTAGGTGAGAAATGAATGCATTGTGAAGTTAAAGTGGTATTTATAGGGACTTTAGAGTTTATGGTGGGGTCAATTTTCCCTCCTAATTTTTGGAGGGACCGCTGTACTCTTTCTTGGTTTCTTCAATGAAATATTCTATTCCCTCCTTTTTTACTACAGCTTTTAATTTGCTGATTTCATTCTATTTGGTTTTTTAGTTATTTAAAATTTGATAAAGCTGCCAACTTGTAAAAGAAAAAAAAGCAGATTAAGAAAAAAACTAAAAAATCAAGTTCTTGCTGTTTGTACAAGTAAGGAATTCAAAGTTAAAATAAATTTGAAATGAAGGAAGAATAAAAAAAATAGAAAACCTATAAAAGAAAAAATAAGTAAAATAAATTACAAATGCTTATAAAAATAAATCCAAAAATTAAAAGCAATCTCCTAATCACAAATTAGTAAAAGTAATATAATCCTTTAACCACTACCCTTTTCTTTCATTCACATCACCTTTTTCAGCTTTCTTAGTCTCCGTGCCCACACTAAAGTGGGGCTTTAAATTGTGGACGGAGGGAGTATTAGATTATTTTCTAGAATATTTGGTGGAATTTGAAGGAATTTAGGATTTATTTGAACTTAAAATAAATTAGATCTTAAGATAATGTGGCGTTACTCATTTCTCATTATATTTAAAATTTGCATTGATATTTCATTGAGCATTTCATGAAATGAGCTCAACTACATTGTATTACTATATTATTCTTACATGCACTTGAATTTATATTTATCTAATATTCCCTCCGTCCACAAAAGAACTTCATGTCTTTCCTTTTCGGGACGTCCACAAAAGAACTTCCTACCTATTTTTGGACTATACCCTACCATTTATAATCCCTTACTTTTCACTTTTCACAACTCCCAATATTAATTATAACACTTTTTCACCACTCCCAATACGCTCTACTACCTTTTATCTACTCTCAATATATTCAACAATATTTTTTCTTAAAACTCGTGCCACTCCCTCCTAGGAAGTTCTTTCATGGACGAAGGGAGTAGCAATTATAAAGTACAAATAGAATTGTATATATAGATATTTACGAGAAAGATCTATGGAAAAGTAAATGTTTGTAAGGAAATGAGAAGAAATCTCAGTCGTTGATCATATTTAATCTAATGGTCAGCTTTCGTTCGTTTAACGTTCAACGAGAATTGTGTTGAACTTATACAGGGTTCGAACCCTCAAACCCCCAAACGTTCAACAAAATTATTGGTATGTTCAACCGCATGTTCATGACATGTTCAATGCTTCTCAATTCTCTACTTATATATCATTCTCCATGGAACTTATATATATATATGGAAGGGTTAAAATAAGAGCATTTCTTACGATATAAAATAATAATCACTTTCAGCCCTTAGATCATCAAGATCTACGGTTGATTCGTAATCCTGTTAGATGGATTAATGGTCCTGAGTTCGAATCCCAAAGGTAGCAAAAATTTATTTTTCACAAATTATACCTTTATACAGTGAATTCATATGTGTTCTACATAAAATTCATACATTAAAAATTGCTCTTATTTCTTATTTTAATATGTGCTCTCACGGTAGCCCACCCCTATATATATATATATACTCATATTCTTCGTAATTATTCATAATTTCTTTGGAGATTACAACAGGCTCAATCCCACACAAATGTTTTCTCATATTAATTTTTTTTTTTTACTTATAGAAAATATTCAAATTTTATTAAGTATGTGATATACATATACATATGCATAATCCAAACTGAAAAATTAACTGATATCATGATAATAATATATAAGTATTTTGATTTTTAAATTGAAATATGTTTTATAGTGAGTGGGGGTGTTCAAATAAAAAAATATTATAAAATAATATTACTAATATGCCTGATGATTAGCTCGTTAATCTTCACATTTCACACCTAATGATGAGTATCAAAATTCCTATGTTTTTTATTCTTAAAAACAATCCTCAACACTAAAACAAGGAGTCACCTAAATTATAAAGTGAGACATTGTGAAAGTGGCGATTTTTTTATTTTTTATTTTTTATTTTAATTATGAAAGAAACGAAATATGAGAGGTTTACTATGTTCAATGAATTCACTTAATTGCATAGATTTAAGGAGATGAAACATTTAATTTTATGTTCATGTATTTAATTTATGGCCTAGAAAAATGAAAAGACATTGAATTTATATTCATAGTATATTAAATTTAGTATTTTAAAATAATAAACTTTAATTAGGGACATTTAAGGTACAACATATTTTCAGTAAAAAAAAATATGAATTTTGTACCCCTACTGATCCGGATCAAATTGATCCGTAGAGATTTATCCTTAAAAAAATATGCTTTTAATAGTACATAATTTTTTTACACAATTATCGATTTCTAACAAATTAATGTCATCGTAATCGCCTAAAATGACAAAATCAATGCTACCCTGACTAGCTTAGGGCAAGTTTGGTGGGGCATATTAGGATTGATAGCTTGTTTTTCGTGTGTTTGACAGTCAATATATGTAACAGCCAAGGCCCGCAAAAATTGTATGGCCCGCATAAAAAACAATGTTACTCTTCGTTAATGTAACTCGCTCCCACCCCCAGTTCCACAATACCTTCTGCTGGAGTATTATTTTATCCTATTTCGATTTTTCCCCTTCCACAATTGTTGCTGTGATTCCCCCATTGTTGCTGTGATTCACTCTCGCTGTAGCCTAAGGCGGCGCCATATTTGAGCTTTGTTATTGAGGAATGGATTTTTCGAACCCATGACCATTGTTGTTGTGATTCTCTCTTGATGTAGCCTAGGGCGGCGCGCGGCGGGGTTGTTGCTGTGATTCTCTCTCGTTGTAACCTAAGGCGGCACGCGGGGGAGGGGAAGGGGGGCTGGCGGCAAGGGGCGGCGCGCAAGGATGGGTAAGGATGCTATCGCGCACATAGAGCATAAACACTGGATCTTTGCTGGGGAAGGATGGGCGACGACGACGCTGTGGTTGGAGAGGGACGCCGGCGGTCGGGGGAGGCAGGGGGAATTTGGGCTTTGTTATTGAGGAATGGAATTTTCGAACGATGGCCATTGTTGGTGTGATTCTCGGGGGAGTCGAGGGGAATTGGCAGAGGAGCATTAGATTTTTTTTTTAATTTAAATTTAATAATTAATTTAATATAAGGTTATAATAGTAATTTGATTATTTAATCTAAATTTTAATCTAAATATCAAACAACTAATTCATGTTATCTACTTCCTCCGTCTCTAAAATAAGTTCCTTTTTGGAGACGGCACGAGTTTTAAAGAAAAGTGGTAAAGTGTATTGATAGTAGTGGAGAAAAATGTGTTAAAAAATAATATTGAGAGTGATGAAAATGTGAAAAAATGTTATAATTAGTATTAGGAGTTGTGAAAAAGTGAAAAGTAAGAATAAATAAAGTATTATTAGTGGTGGGGTAGTTGTCCAAAAATGAAAAGAAAGAAAGAGGAATTTATTTGGGGACGTCCCAAAAAGAAAAAAGAATTACTTATTTCATGGACGAAGGCAGTATATTTTAATCTTGGTCTATCAAACACTAAAATACATTATTAATCTTACTCATCAACAATACATATATTGAATTTTATCAATTATCTCACTTATCAAACATGCCCTAAGTAGCATAGATATCTAGTTATGACGTAGTACATAAATTATTTAAGTCATGTAGACATTTCAAGCGTTCCCCTCAATATTAATTTAAGGGCAATTTGACAATCGTATAAAAAAAATTAAAGTAATTGAAAATACATGTAGAGAACATTAATTTTCAATTCACGTACATAACTAAACTTTGATAAAAATTCATGTATTTTAGAGAGGGAGAGATTTGCATGGCCCCGTTGCACTAGATATAATAGTGCAACGCCTGGGAGCGCAAAATGTCGTCCTAAGCTATGGCTACATATAAATACAAGAACAAAACAAATCTTAAGAGTCAGATTTTTTTTTATAATTGGATCTACTTGAAGAACAAGAGGAAAAGTCTATATTAGAGAGCAAGTAAATAACAATACTAACTACATATATAGTAACTCTGTTTCCTCCGTCTCGCACACATGCAAATATACCGAATATTACCAAGGTGCGTCAACCTCTACTTGGAACTTGAGTTCATAGCTCTCTTTTTTGATCCTTAAATTCTCTAATTCATGATCACACTTGGCAGAAATTTCTCTTAGTTCCACAAGCTTTGCTTCAAGTTTCTGAATCTCATCGTTGGCACGGCTTTGCTCCTTCTGCACTTCCAAGTACCTTCTTATCTCTAAGGCATCTTCTGTCTCGAAGGCCAACCTCTGCAGTTGATGCAGACGAGATCGTATGAATCCCACATTCAAGCCCAGAAGCTCGAAGGACCTCAGAGACTTTTCCCATACTTCAAAATCCTTCCTTGGGGTGGTCGGCTTACACCCGCGTATGGAATCAGCAATATTTATAGTTTCAACAATCATACCAGCAGCTAGCTTACTGTAGAGGCCTGGAAGAAGTCGGTCGTGGAGAAACGAATTCTTGCTACAGCAGAGTTCGTAGTACTTTCTACGAATGTCTTCAGGAAGATCAGAGTCGATGCATACTCCATTCACCACGATGTGAAATTCATCGAATTTGTTGACATCTTTGAAATGAAAAGATCCGGATAACTTGGCGCCTTCTAAAACCTCAGAAGCAACCTCATCACTATCGTTTCCAGACTGTTCCTCTAGCAGACCTGCCTTTTGTTTCTTCTTCTGCACAACCGTCATAGGAAGAGATTTTCGACGTCTCTTTTTCGTGCTTTGAGCATCCACAGTCCCCTCTGTATCGAAGTTTCAATTCCAAGAAAAGAATAAGAACCACCAGGAAAGGTTACTTCAAACCAAACAAAATAAGATAATTGGCCTACGAACCTGCATCATTTTGCTTCGTTTGTGAATCCAAAATTAGAAGGCTAAGAGCACCATCAACCTCAGTCAAATCATTTGCTCTTATTGTGTATACCTACAAGATGAGCTTCTAATATTAGAATCACTGTAAAAAGCAAAAGACTTTACAACGAAAATGCTGAAGTTGGATTATTAACAGCGCCAGGGAGGAAATATTTAGTAGACAACAAGCAAAGACTCAATGATCTATCAGGAAACAGTAAATAAGTAATGACAACCTGTCACGGTTATCCGAATACAATTATCATTCTATAGTTGATAGTTCAGTTTTAGGAGAACAAATGTTCAACTATAACAGTTTCTGCCCTTGGACATATCTATGAGTTGGAATGCACCAACCCTATATGGTATTCTCACATACAATCACCATAAACACCTGAGAATAATTTTAGTTATATTTTAGAAAGCAATCACAAGTTGGAGATGAGACACTTTGAGAAGATTATTGGTGTACATGTTGATAAAAAGAAAATGCTAGACAGTTCAGTTGCTCCTTTGGATATGAAGATAATGTGTTGCGGTAGTGATGCAGCTTCAAAGCGAAGAAACATTCATCAAGTCTGATGAAGGGAATAGAATAACTGATTCAGTTGAAAGGGGGTAGCAGTTCAGTGATAAATGTCACATATATTGTCAGGATATGTGAAGCTGCATGTGATAATGGAAGCAATACCACTCTATTTGACATACATTCCACTCCCTACATCCCATTGATAATGGCTCATTACTGTTCGGCACGGTTATTAAGAAGAAGAGTGATTGAAGGATAAAAGTGATAGAAAGTGGTGGATGTGAGACATATAAGTTAGGGAGCCCTAACTTAACCCAAAACCATGGTCAAGGGTAAAGGGGTGACCCCCCTCTTATATACCATTCCGCACTTTCATGTGGAACTGATGTGGGATATCACAACAGTGGAGCCCACAACTTTTTGTGAGAGAAGGTAATTTCCTTTTTTGGAACATACCATTATCAATGAGACATACGAAAAAAGAAAGTGAGCTATTATCAATGGGACGGAGGGAGTATTATTCAATGAACATTGATATAAGGCATGAATGACTATCTTTAAACACAAGAAAACACGGAGTACATCAATATCTTTCTCAAAATACGTTTATGAGAATCTGAAAGCTAAATTGCCAGTAAACCATGCCTGATTGCATCACCTTAAATTTGCAGGGCCCAATAAGTTGGAAGATCAGAACATCTCCTTCGACCAGTTTATTTCCAGCAACAAACTTTCTCCATCCAGCACTTAGACCCGTCTTGTTTGCTATATATTTAATTGGAAACTTTTCACCATTTTCATCTTCAAGAATAACTTCAGTGTCATTTCCAGGTAAATGTATCTTGCAAAAGGGCCCAGGAAGACCCTGCAGAGAAACAGTACTTTAAAGGGGAGGTGAAAAAGTACCCAACAACTCTAGTGACACAAAAAACTTTAAAGACCTAACGGCATCCCTCCAGGCATACCATCCAGAAACAACTGGCAACATGTGATCTGACTAATGATTTCAAGAAAGAAGGCTGATCATTGCTCAAACTCAACATGAATTCCTCGGCTCGAATCATGGTAGGTGACTTTATTTGGGCAGTACTGCCTGGCCCACCACCTTTAGCATCTCCTTTACTGCTCCAAAATAGAAGGAGATTGTTAGCTAGTACTTTCTATTCTAAAGAAGGTCTGTGTAGTTTCATGTATTGAACTGACCTCCGCGATCTTCCTCCGCTATCAGGAACATCCTGCTCAATAATTTCAACATCAATTTGTTATGTTCAGAGACTACTGAATAGAATTTGATGAAGACATAGCAAATCACATCCATGACCAACACAATTCGGCTATGTATACTATTACTACAACCCACGTGAACAAAATTTCAAGAATTTACAATAATGCAATACCCTGGACAGCTAAATAGCATTAAAGTTTCTTAGAGAAAGCCACATAAGGTGAAAAGGGAAGAGCATGCTAGATGCATCATCATAATGAAACTATTAGATGATAGAAAATATCAATATCAAAATTCAAAAAAAAGTAATCATAGTTGGAGTTTTTAATATTAGAAAACTGAGTTCCTTTAGTATCTTCAGATGCTATATGGTATATAATAAAATAAATAGTGAAAATGGGAACAGGAAATCGTGCACAAACGGCATATGGCAACAGGCATAGTATCATTTCCTCTATGACATCCAAGACCAAGACGACCATATTGCCTCACTGAAGTGCTATCTTGCACTATTCAGGGGAAAACATCTAGTGTGTTCTGGGCATGTTCGAATCATCCTTGCTTAGTTCTGGGCACAATGACCATTTAAGATCCTGTATTGCATATAGATGAAAGGGCATGTAGCAATCTAAGGGTTTAAGATTGTCCAATGTTAGGGTAGAAGGCAATAGAGGATCTGAATTGCACAATGACGGCTAGAAACAGGATATAAAAGTCATTGAAAGCAGCTGGAGTGATCGAAATGAGCATGCATGCAACCACACGAATCATCTTATCTGATCAAAACAGCATACCCTAATACTACAAAACCAGCAAACCAATTCAGTGCTCAATACAAAAACAGGGGGAAAACTCACATCTTGCGATTTGGACGAAGAGAAACTCTTTCTCCTCCTCCGCACAATAATCGATGAAACCTCGTCGATCAGCTCCTTGGGCTTCCTCTTCCTCTTGCCCTAAAACCAGCAAACCAGACCAGATCTGATATATCAATAAATTTCACACACTGCAGGGACAGAAAAACTCACGGAAACAAGCAGAGGGTGAGAAGCAGAAACCGGCGAAGGCTCCGGAGGCGAAAAGCTGTCCTTCGCCGGCTCCTCCGCATCCTCCGTCTTCATCGCTTGCTCTTCACCCCCGCCGCGGCTCTCCTGATTCTGGTGGACTATTTTCAGCTTCATTCTCTCCAGAATTCAGACAACGAATATCCAGGGTTTTACAGTAAACGGGTAGAGAGAGAGAGAGATGCAATAAGTGGAATGAGCAGAGATTTGAGAAACGAGATGCCAAGAAATTTGGGATTCAGGATTTGCAATTACAGGGCGCTTGCTTTATAAAAGGCCACGATTCCAGGGCCTGGATCCTTGGAACCTCCCTCTGTCCTAACTTGTTAATAATAGTATTATTACCAACTTTTTTCGAATTTAATTGCTCTCACCTTTCATTAATCAGTTAGAGATTGCGGAATTATATATCGTTTCCTTTCAGATTCAACTTCAATTAAACTACACAAATTCAAAGTTTATGAGTTTAGAACAAATTTTGCGTTTTTACATATATCACTAACACCATACACCTATCTTATTCTTAATTACACGAGTAAAGATATTACAAGGTCGCATGTCCGTCCTTTTATTTAGTTAATTTAGTTAAAGATCCATGTTGACTTAGAAAATGGATTCTTGATGTCGGAATGGAGATTTGAGCTTCACAGATTTATATCAAGTTACGATTGGTGGGGTTTTGCAGTTTTCTTCTTCCCAACATCATTTCTCTTGTTAATTATACAGATTTTACTGTTTCATTTTTACTTGATGTCTTTTCCTACGACTCACCAACATATATATTGAGTATCAAGACTTATGCCTCTTATGTTCCTTTTCTCTTAGATGAGTACTCTTTTTTTCTGTTTTAATATTCTTTCAACGAATTTATCATGAGATGCTTGAACGAGGTTCGACTCTTGAGTGATCAAGTCAGTTTCCCTTTTTCTATCCTCTTTTGTCTTTTTTATAGACCATAATTCATTCATTAGAGAATTGAAATAGAGATAAGTTTGATTAGGTTGAAATTTGGTTGTTTTGTTTGGTTAGTTATCCAGTGAAGTTTTGGTTCAAATTTGAGTCATAATAAGGCACCAGTCCAACGTTTTTCTTGGACTCGTTGTTCGTCGATTATAGATGGGGTCAACATATGTGGAGAGTTTTCTCCTCTTTTTATTTTTGGAATTTTCAGTTTACTATTCATAATTGAATATTTACACCCACACACAAGTCAAGATGATACTAAAATGGTAAAATTTCAAAAATCCATTTCAACTGAAACTCTAAAATTCGAAATACTATTGACTGTTTCTTGTTGAGCATCTTTGTCATTTGAAGAGAAGCTCCAAAATCTTTCTGTGCTTGATTTTTAAAATATTGTCTGGATTCTTTTTCTATGTAGAAGCACTTATGTTTTGTTTCACATCAATATGTAAATTATCGTATTTCTATATATAAATTGGAGTACCCCCTTTCTTATACAATGTTTTAAAATGAAAATGGACCAAATTCTAATATGATATTAAAACATGCAGTAGTTGGACGAGAATTTGTTTGTTCATACCCCGCCACATGTGGTAGCCAATGTTTATACATACCTACATTTGTGGAATTTGTTTGTTCACGGTGTGAAACCAATGTTATTCTCATATTTTTAAGGAAAAGATGAGCCCAATTCTAATATTCTGCATTTATTTATTCATTAGGCAAAATCTCTTGTGCACCCGAGTGTACCATACACCCGGGTTGTACCCTGCCCAAATTTTATGACCCAAATCCGCTTTTATTCTTCATTTGTTTGGCTTCATCCCCTCCGGCGCATTTTCACTTCCTTCTTTTCTTAGTTTCTTTTCCTTCTTTTCTTAGTTTCTTTCTTAATTGAGCGCATTTCCACTTCCTTCTTTTCTTAGTTTCTTTTCCTTCTTTTCTTAGTTTTTTTTTTTTTTTTTCAGTTTTTATTATAGTGTCATTTTCAGTTTCTTAGAGCATCCACAATGCTTGCACCCATAGTGGGTGCAATAGAATGGGTTCCATTTCTATTGCACCCACTCCAACAATGGTATTGCATCCACTTGGGTGCAATAGATTTTATTTTATTTTTGAATTAGTTTTATTCTAGTTTCCATTTTACAATAATTAAGAAATTAAAATTTCATTGAATTAAAATTCAAATCCTACATTGATAGAAATACAAGAAATTAAAATCCTAAATTACTTAAATTAAAACAAACATAAAATAAAAAATCCTAAAAATCTACGGGATGTTGTGTCGTTGCTTGATCTCCGCCACCTTGCACATGTGAAACGTCAATTCGTCTGGATTCATTTGAGAGGTGTCCCGGCTCATCAACATGCTATCGGCGAGGTCACGTTGAACTTGGGAGAACGTTTCCATTGCATTCACCATATTCGCCATGTACCCGAGAGCTTTTTGGTTATCCTCCGACGTCTCTTCGGCCTTTTTCTTGCCTTTCCGCTTGTCTCTCTTGGCCGCCTTTTGGCCTTGGGGCCGGGTGGAGATACTCGCGTCACTAGAAGTCGTTGTGGGAAGACCGTCGGACCCCTTTGATCGTTTGTCCGAATGGACATCGGAGTGAACATCCTCGCCGAGACTTGCAAATTTCTTGGACTCGCGCAAGATCTTCCATGCATGCGGATACCGGAACGGAACACGGTACTCGGCTAGCCACATTGCCTCTGCTTGCTTCAGGATTTGAATATCACTCATGCCTGATTTCCATTGATCGTGGCATTTTTTGTGCATGGCCTCAAACCTCTTCGCATCCTTCGACACCCGTTGAAAGTGAGATTTGATTTGCGTGACGTCGCGTGAAATAGATCCTTGGGGCCTTTTAGCGTTGTATTCGGTGCAGAGGGAGCCCCAAAACTTCGCCCCTTTTTGGTCGACACCCACCACAGAGTCGTGGGTGTGCTCGCAATACAAACGGCAAATTAGCACCGTTTCTGGCGGATAATAGTTGCTACGTTTGGTGGCCGCCGGCATAGAAGCAATCTCCTCCACGTCGGGCTCGGGCTCGGCAACGGCGGCAAAGCGGGGGTTCAAATTGGTGGCCGCCGCTTGAAAGGCATTCGATTCTTGTGTGAACGGCGAGAATCCTTGCCTGAAAGCATTTGATTCGCCGGGGGATGGATTTTGAGGATGTTCACGCCAATAGTTGCTCCAATTGCCTTCCATTGCTATTTGTTGAAATAATTTAGAAGATGAGGAGAATGAATGAATGATTGAGGATGAAGAAGAAAATGAGGTTGTATATGTATATATAGAGGGGGTATAGAAATAAAAAAAGAAAAAAAGAAAAAAGGGCAACGGAAAAAAAAACGGTAAAAAACGGCTACTGCATGCATTTTAAATTTTGTTTTTTAATTTTTTTTTTTTTGGGGCCGAAAAGGGGCGCCTGTTTACACGCCCCCTCCTTCGCTCCCGTCTCCGCCGAGTGCGAAGCATCGCCCCCCCCCCCCCCCCCTTCACACCCAGGTGCAGCAACGGCAGTGGGTACGATAGGCCGGGTTCGATCCGGTCATCGCACCCACCGCTGCGGATGCTCTTAGTTTCTTTCTTAATTTTTTTATTTTCCTTCTTTTCTTAGTTTATTTCTTAATTTTTTTTTATTTTCAGTTTTTTTTTATAGTGTCATTTTCAGTTTCTTAGTTTCTTTCTTAATTTTTTTATTTTCAGTTTTTTTTATAGTGTCATTTTTTTCGTTTTATCTTTTTTTTATGGTTCTTTTCTTCTTTCTTTTTGTTCTTTTTCAATTCTCAGTTTCTTTCTTAAACTTTTTTTTCGTTTTATCTTTTTTTTTGTTCTTTTCTTCTTGTTTTTTTGTTCTTTTCAGTTTTTAGTTTCTTAGTTTCTTTCTTAATTTTTTTTATTTTTTATTTTTTTTATAGTGTCATTCGAAATCATTTAGTGACATTCGAAATGTTAAAGTGTCGATCTAAGAAAAATAGTGCTATTTTTAGATATATTTTAAAATATACTTATAATTCATCGATTGCAAATCTATTTTTATATTAACTTAAAAAATTTTGTTATAATTTTTAATTTAAATGTGTATTCAACTTAAAGTGTCATTTTAAATCTTGTAGTGTCCTTTGAAATCTTAAAGTTTCATTTTGAAATCTTGTAGTGTCATTTGAATTCTTGTAGTGTCATTTTGAAATCTTAAAGTTTCATATCAAAATCTTATAGTGTCATTTGAATTTTTGTAGTGTCATTCAAAATATCATAGTGTCCTTTGAACTCTTGTAGTGTCACTGAAAATCTTAAAGTTTCATTTCAAAATGTTATAGTGTCATTTCGAAATGACATAATTTCATTTGAAATCTTATAGTGTCATTGTGAAATGACATAGTGTCATTCAACTTCTTGTAGTGTCTTTTCAAATGTTAAAGTGTCATTTTAAATCTTGTAGTGTCATTTTAAATCTTAAAGTTTCATTTCGAAATCTTGTAGTGTCATTTGAATTATTGTAGTGTCATTTTGAAATCTTAAAGATTCATTTCGAAATCTTGTAGTGTCATTCGAATTCTTTAAGTGTTTTTTGAAATCTTATAGTGTCATTTTGAAATGTCATAGTGTCATTCGAAATGTCATAGTGTCATTCAACTTCTTGTAGTGTCTTTTCAAATGTTAAAGTGTCTTTTAACTTCTTATTGTGTCATTTGAAATATTAAAGTTTCATTTCAAAATCTTGTAGTGACATTTGAATTCTTGTAGTGTCATTCGAAATATCATAGTGTCTTTTAAAATCTTGTAGTGTCATTGAAAATCTTAAAGGTTCATTTCAAAATGACATAGTTTCTTTTGAAATATTGTAGTGTCATTTGAAATCGTTTTCATATGTGTTTATTATAGTGTTAGTGTCGTTTTCATATAGTGTCATTTATAGAACATTATAGTGTTATTTGTATAACAAAATAATGTCATTTATATAACATGATAGTGTTAGTGTTATTTGTAAAATATTATAGTGTCATTTAAATATAAATATAGGAGTATCATTTATTAATATATAGATAGTATAATTTAATAAGAAAAACAATATCATTAAATGAAATCTTTAATATATAAAATTATATTTTTAAAAGAACAAAAAATAAAATTTTGCCAATTGAAAAAGAAAAAAAACTAAAGAAAATAAAAACTGAAAAGAAAAAAAAAGAGAAAGAAACAACAGTAAAAAAATAAAACTGAAAAGAAAAAGAAAATAAAGAAAATAAAAACTGAAAAGAAAAAAAAAAGAAACATCTGTAAAGAAAAAATGAAACTGAAAAGCTAATTGAAAGAAACTAACCTGGAATAAGAGAATTGCGCCACCAACAGGTTTCAAACCCGCGATCTTCACACGTGAGGCGCGGGTTCAAACCATTTGAACTACGTGCTCTGATGTTAAATAAAACGTGAATGTTTTATATATTCTTTATTTCTAACTGGGTCAGATTTGACCCGGGTGCACGCAAGAGTGCCTTTATTCATTATGTAATAGATATGGTTGTGCATCGGTCGATTCGGCTGGCCGATCTACCCAAAATTCTAGAACCGACGATTAAAAGTCTTAGTGGGCCGAATTGACTGATTTTGGACAAACCAAACGACCGAACAATGAACTGACAGTATAGTCAATTTTTCGGTCAGTTGATCAATGGGAGGAGAAAGCGGTGTGGACTAATATATACTATCGGTCGATTTGGTCAAAATCGTCCCAAAATTCATAAAATTGAATTCATCACAATAATTAAAATTTATATATATATATATATATATATAAATCGAATCAACTAAAAATCGATCGATTCGATCAATTTTAATAGACTGATCCGATTTTTGCACAACCCTAATAATTAACAATATTTATATCGGCATTTTGAAGTCTCATCTCAAAGTTTTACCGGCTTTGTAATGAAAATATATGCCCAATTATAATATTATGTCTACATATAAGTTATGAAGACCTTTTAAGTGGATATTCTGTAAATAACCGAACTAAGAGCATCCACTATTGGGCTCAGAACTGGGCTAGAGCCTCCCAATTCGCGAGCCCCCTCCTCCCCCCAACCATTGCCTCGTGCCCAGGGCTCACGAGCCCTCCCCAAAAATGTGCTCCGAGTTCTAAGATTGAGAATAGAGGCACTACAAAAAAAGCGTTGATTACCGACGGCTAAATGCCGTCGGTAACAAAAGACGGCCGCCGGTAAATAGTGTTACCGGCGGCGATAACGGCGGCAAGCTCCCGCCGCTAAACGCTTCGTCGGCAACGACAATAACGGCGGCGAACATCCGCCGTCGGCAGTTAACGGCGGCGATGCCGCCGAAATTGTCGCCGTTAAACGGCGCAGCCTAGCCGGAGAATTAGCGGCGGCAGACACCGCCGCTAGTTACCGAGGGCTATTTTGCCGTCGTTAGAGAGCCACCGGAGTCCGGCTGACCTTGCCGGAAAACTAGCGACGGCGTTTCGCCGCCGGTAGTTAGCGGCGGTGAAACGCCGTCGGTAACAAGCTACCGCCGTCCGGTGGTCATGCCGGAGGATGGCCGGGTATTTACCGAGGGCAAATTGCCGTCGGTAACTACCGACGGCGTTTTGCCCACGGTAATGTTTTTAATTTTATTTTTTTATTTTATTTTATTTTATTTTATTTATTTATTTATTTATTTTATAATATATTGTATATCCACAATTTATTTCCGTATTTATACGGTATTGCATACTTTAGACGAACTTCCCAGTCGGCGACCCGACTTCCCAGTGGGTCACCCATCTTGCTTGTGCTCTGTGTCAAGCACGCTTAACTTTGAAATTCTTTTCGAGTGATCACCAGTACAGAACACTCGTATTATTGATATATCTACATCTATTAATTCATTTAAATGCTATATACTCACTCATATAATTATAATCTTTGAATATGTGGAGATAATACCTGAAATATGTTGTTAATTAGTGAGCGAGTTCGTTTCGGTCCTTATTTTTATCGTCGGTAAAATATTTAATTAATATTTAATAATTAATTAATTAATTATTATTATTATTATTATTTAACATTAATACACCAAAAGTGTTTTAATTTGGTTATTATAATGTGATTTGAATTTATTTGTTTATGTTAAATGCAATCATCATCATCATTGCCATAAATATATAAAACATATATAGTTTTAATAATTAAAGCACTTGAAATATATAGTTCAATAAAACATAAATTTGAAAAGAAAGTGCAAATGTAATTTTGTTTGAAAACATAAATATATAGTTTTAATAATTCTAAGCATCATCATCATCATCATCGGCATCAGGCCCTGTAGGTGGCTGAGCATTATACATCCTCATAAACGCCTCCAATTGAGCCATGCGGTCCAGCATCTGTTGGCGTTCTGCTTGCTCTGCCGCCATGCGCTCCTCCATCTGTTGGCGTTGTGCTTGCTCTGCCGCCAATCGCTCCTCCAGCGTGGAGATCCGTGTCTCATAAAGCTGCTGAGACACCGCAGAACTGCCCGTGCTGCGGATAGACCCCCTACTAGCCTGACTCTGCCCGGCACTCCCGACGCCGTAGATCCGTGACCTATCAATTTGCACCACCTCCAAATACACCTCGTCTAGCCGCTCCTGTCGTCCTGTGGCAGCGGCCAGTCGATGAACCTCGGCCTAATACATACATAACAATGCATAATTGTTAGAAAATAAATACATTCACTAAATATTTGAATAAACTTAAACACTTACGTCAATTCTAGCATCTCTCTCCGACGTATAACTTCCGTCGGCGTACGTGTGGAGGCGGAGGAAGGTGGCATAGTTCGGTGCATCCTGGGGAGTACCAGGATCCAAGCTCTGTAGATGCATTTATATAAGATAAATAAGTTATATTAGTCAATATATTAATTTAATTTATATACTTAATTATTTGTTAATTACATACCATATACTGCTGCAGGATACGAGTCGACTGGGACCCGCCCACGTGCCTACTGATCCCTGTACCCTCCCCATCGGGCTCGGACATCCGGTTGGCACGTGCTCGATTTGAAACAGCCTCAACCTCGGGCTGATGCCAGTAATCCCGGAGTCCAGTCCAAAAATCGGGAGTCATCCAGACGGGCCTAGACATCTCTCTCCCTTGGCGGATACACTGCTTGAGATCTGTCTTGTAGTCGCTCATCATGTCGGAGTACCTTTTGCGGGCTTTTGTCTCCCACATTTTCCTCACGTCACGCGCATCATCGGGCTGCCACATAAACTCTTTCTGTTGAAAGAAAGAGAATTAATTTAATATCAAACATTTTAACAATTTAATATGATATATTTATATGTATTATAAATTTAATTGTACCTGTAATTCATCAAAATATTTATCCTTCATCGCCGGGGGCGTCAACTTCCATGTGTACCCGCCTGGGTTTTCAAACATCTTAAATGTGCGCGTGCAAGCTTTGGACAGGCCAGTGGGCTCCAACAAAACACTGTGTACAAGTAATTTTGTCACTTAATCATGGTGTACGAGAAACAGTAATTTTAACTAAAATACTTACCCAGTCGTAGGATGCCTCTGCAATACCGTCCTCCCATCAGGTGCCTTAACATCTCTCTCTCTGATATCGGCAGCTGTAGGGCCCCTAGGCCTTCTAGCCCGTGAACTACTAGAAGCCTGGGGAGTCTCGGGAGTCCCAGAAATATGCGTCCCAGACCCATCAGATGTATCTGCTGTAGCTTCTGGCGCATTAACGCCAGATCGCCTCCCAAATCCCAAGAAACCTCGAGAGGTAGACATGATGCCTGTTGCATACAATTAAATTAACAAATATATAGCGAAACATAACATTAACAGTAACTAACAAACATAACAAATTTGCAATCAAATTCAACCAAAATGTGCATTTACATTTATTCATAAGCATCACTACTATCATCATCACTATCGTTAGATGTCAACGGGGAATCATCGTCTTCTGCTTCATCGTCATCTTCAATCTCAACGACTCCACCGAGGGGATGAAGGAGAAGTGGTTGTTCAATGCCTACACTTGTGTGAGTAGGCATAATAGTAACCACTTCTTCTTGAAATGGTTGATCTAATGTTGATGTAGATGCTGCAGTAGACACTTCAACCTTTGATCTTGCGTTGACTTTGCATGCTGACCACCAATTTTTCTTTGATTGGTTCGTACTGGGATAGGGACAGTAAAACACTTGAACTACTTGACTCGCCAAAACAAAGGGATCATACTTCTTATATCTTCGTGTGTGGTTCAGTGAAACTAACTTGAAGTCTGTATCAATAGAAGTTCCCTGAGCCGACAAGTCAAACCATTCACAGTTGAACAAGACTGTCTGCTTAATTGGATACCCCGGATACTCCAGCACGCAAACCTCTTGCAGACGCTCATAAAAGTCTAGCACATCTCTATCACTACCATAGACCGAGCCTTTTATGCAAACGCCACTGTTCACAGTCGCACTCTCTCTATCATGATCAGTTGTGTGAAACCTGTAGCCATTCACGAAATAGCCGGAGTATGTTTCAATCTCCTTTAATGGTCCAGCTGCAAGCGACCTAATATAAGGGTTCAACTCGTCGTTACAAGGACGACAAACCTGTT
Organism: Salvia miltiorrhiza; assembly: GCF_028751815.1. Classification (NCBI taxonomy): domain Eukaryota; kingdom Viridiplantae; phylum Streptophyta; class Magnoliopsida; order Lamiales; family Lamiaceae; genus Salvia; species Salvia miltiorrhiza. The sequence goes on along the minus strand of NC_080392.1, from coordinate 28,085,590 downwards.
TCACACAAATATCATTTAAGTTTGCTAGCCAATTTTAGAGTAAGTAAATGTATATTTAACATAAATTTATCGTCTCTTACGTAATGGTTAAACCACACAATAAACTCGTTGTGAAACGCGACTTCAAACTCTGCATCAGTCATGTAAGGATTTGCATATCGTTTTTCCTCCTCGAAGATCCTTGGATACAAAGAATCAAATAAATATGTTAACACCTATATATGATGAACACTTCTTATACGTAAATTGAACGAGAATACTCACTTGCTATATGTCTCTGCAACCTCTGCACAATTGCTCAAAATATACATGTGTGCAGCAAGCCATTCGCGCTCATCCATGTATCTCTTCATCCCTCGGCCAAGTGAACGGCCAATAGGTTTGAATATGGCGAGACAAAGAGGATCATCATTTTCAGCAACGGGCATCTCAATATTGCGAGGCAAAGTTGTCCACTTTTGTAGATATTTGATCTTCAAAGTAAAACGAAGAGAAGGTTGACATTTCTGCAAGTAAGTATGCATTGGCGATGGACCCCTCAACCTTGGCTTTGTTTTTTATATGATTTTTTAATGTCCTCAAATATCTTTCAAAAGGATACATCCACCGATATTGCACTGGACCAGCCAATCGTGCCTCATCTGCCAAATGAACTGGTAGGTGCTCCATTGAATCAAATAAACTAGGAGGGAAGATACGCTCAAGTTTGCAAAGAGTAACAGCTATCTTCTCACTCAGTATTCTCATGTCATATATGGCCACGTTGCGGGATGTTAATTCTCTGAAGAAGAAACTTAACTCTGCAATTGCCTCCCAAACATTCTTAGGAAGAAGTTCTTTAAATGCAACAGGCAGAAGGATTTGCATGAACACGTGACAGTCGTGACTTTTCATGTTGTGCATCTTCAGGGCGTTCATGTCAACGCATCTACTAATATTTGACACGTACCCATCGGGAAACTTAAGACTCTTGATCCATTGAAGTAAGATCTTCTTCTCTTCCCTGTCAAGCGTATAACATGCTTTCGGATACCCTCGAGTTCCATCCACTTTCTTCAACTCTTTCCGCTTGCAGAAGGTGTTCAATTCTTCTCTAGATTTTTCTGTATCTTTTGTCTTCCCCTTCACATTCAGGACAGTATTAAACACGTTATCAAACACATTTTTCTCAATGTGCATGACATCTAGATTATGTCGAATCAAAAGATGTCTCCAATAGGGTAGATCCCAAAATATGCTTTTCTTTTTCCACCCTACATCTTGATATTTGGCGAGTTGAGCATTCCTGCCATCGAAGTCTTCGGTAACCTTCACGAAGCCTAACCCCTCGATTTGATTCAAGATTTGTATTCCTGATCTTTGTTCTGGTGGACCAACATTGCATGTCTTATTCCTCAAGAATGAAGTTTTGTTTCTCCTAAACGCATGGTTAGGAGGTAAGAACTTCCGATGATTATCAAACCACGATTGTTTTCCACTCATCGGCAAAGTGAATGCTTCTGTATTCTCCATGTAATGTGGACATGCCAATTTCCCAGCTGTACCCCACCCAGACAACATAGCGTACGCTGGAAAATCACTGATAGTCCATATCAGAGCTGCTCGCATCTGGAAATTTTGCTTCAACGATATGTCGTAAGTGTTCACACCAACCTCCCACAGAGATTTTAACTCGTGTATCAATGGCTGTAAGAATACGTCCAACTTCATCTTTGGGTTTGATGGGCCAGGCACGAGGACTGTGAGGAACATGAATTGTTCTTTCATGCACAACCACGGAGGCAGGTTATACGGCGTGACAATAACTGGCCAAGAAGAATATTGACGCCCTGATTGTGCAAATGGGGCAAAACCATCTGTAGAGAGGCCCAATCTCACATTTCTGATCTCCTCGGCGAATCCAGGAAAGACTGAATTCAAATGTTTCCATGCCGGAGAGTCGGCCGGGTGGCGCATTATCCCATCGTCTGTGGAGGTCGCATGCCACCGCATATGTTCAGCAGTTGCAGGAGATGCAAACAATCTCTGCAATCGGGGCGTCAAGGGAAAATAGTGCATCTGTTTGGCGGGCACTTGTTTCTTTCTGCGACTCCCAGATGCACGCAAGCTGTCCTTATATCGTGATTGGTCACAGAACATACAACTATGTAGCTCACTAGTTTCCCCCCAATACAACATGCAGTTATTAACACAGCAATCGATCTTCTCTACTGGCAAACCCAAACCACGTAGATTTCTTTTCGTACTATAGAAGTCTTCTGGACAGTTGTTACCCTCTGGTAAAGCAGCTTTCATCATCGAAGACATCTGATTGTAAATCCTCTCTGACATGTGGCTTTCAGTCTTTATGCTCATGAATTGAGTCATCCAACTTAATTGTGTGTACGTGTCACATCCTGCGTACAATGGAGTATCCGCTGCATCCAACATGTTATAAATCTGTTGAGCGTCATTATTGGGCGGCTGCTCCAGATTTGGAGGATCTTGATAATTACTAGGTCCAGCATGGTCATGCACCATCCTTTCGTAGTTATTGTATAATCCATCATCCTCATTCATTATAGCATGTTCTCTCGGCATAGACAGCGATGCTTCCCCGTGACAAACCCAAACTTTGTAATTCAGGACAAATCCACGCCTACTAACATGTTTTATGACCGTAGGTACATCTAAATACGCTTGATTCTTGCACTTCTTACACGGGCACCTAATGTTACCTTGTCCATCTGTGTACGCCGTTTGATTGAACGCCCACTCAAGGAAAAACTCAAGCCCCGTTTCAAATGCGGTACGATCATTGTATCTCGCGTACATCCACGTACGATTATCACTCATTCTTGCAAATTCTAATTGAAAAAAACAAATAACATATAATAAATTACTTGAAATCTAACAAAACTTCGACAGCATAACCCCACTATCCTAACTACCAAGTGCTCGACTCTACCAGCAACTATAGTGACCATAGTGGTCCTAATTTACTAAGCCTATACTAGGTCTACCCGGCCCCCCAATGTCGAAGCAATAATACAATACAAATAAAAGTAATAAAAATCATGGTAATTAAATTAAAAACAATCATTTGTAGGGAGAAGATCCTTAAGAAATAATCAATTTCTATCCCAAAGGGAGAAGATCCTTAAGAAATTGATTAAATCTATCCCACAATATATATATATATATATATATATATATATATATATATATATAATATAACATTTCATAAACACATAGCACATAACATTTAATTTAACAAAATTATCCAACATATATAAATTATTCTAACAAACAATTCTTAAACTAATTGATTAAAATTAATATAATTTAAAATTAATCATGCATCATAATTTAAAATTAATCATGCTTCATATAATTTAGTTATAAACAAAATTAATTATAAATTAATTAACTATATATAACAAATAAATCTATTTAATTAATATATAATTAAATACATAAATAAATTCATAATTAAATAAATAAATAAATAAGAGAGCGTACGGTGGTGGTTTACGGTGGGTGTCGTGAAGAAGGCGGTGAAACGAGGTCGTCGAACTACAATAAATAATATAAGTGAAAATTATATAATTATATATATATAATTAAAATTAATGAGATATATATATATATATATATATATATATATATATAGATCTAGAGAGAGAGAGAGAGAGAGAGAGATACCTGCTAGGGCGGCGGCGGTCGGCGGCGGCGGCGAAGCAGCAGCAGGCAGGGGGGGGGTGGATTTTCGTGTGTGTGTGCGGCGCAGAAACTGAAAAAAGAAGGAACCCGCTGCCCTATATTTAAACGGTTACCGACGGCAAATGCCGCCGCTAGCTAGCGGCGGCAACTTTGCCGCCGTTAGTTCTATAAAATAAATTATTTAATGCGTATTTTAATATTAACGGCGGCGTCGCCGCCGCTAGCTAACGGCGGGGAATTTGCCGTCGGTAGATGGCCGGTAAATTCGAAAGTTCGGGTCGCCTGGACTGCCGCCGCCGTGCCGCCGTTAGCTACCGACGGCAAAATAGCCGCCGGTAGTTTTCGCCGGTAAATGAGGGGCGCGTGTTGTGCACCCTCCCATTGCCGCCGAGCCAAGAGGCTCTCTCATAATGGAGATGGAGTCTTAAATGGTGGGGATCATATTTAAGAGCTCACCCTTGACTCTGCATAGTGGATGCTCTTAACCTCCACGGAGCTCGCCATTATCTTGTCAAAAAATGTAATTTATTAAATATTGTGACATCAAAATATGCAAACAAAGAGTGGGATATGAAATTGTATTTTCTAAAAACAACGAAGTATAGTTAAGGAAACAATAAAGCTTAATTTTGTTACAATAACATTCTTTTGTTTGTGCTTGAAGTAGTCACCTCTGAGAAATCAATAGCTCTTACCTCTGGAGCTGATTGCAATGCCTCCTAATTATGCCACTTCTAGTTTTCTCATGACTCAATAGCTAAGTCGGCTTTGCACTCCAAATAGTTGTTCTTTTTTTTCTTTTTTCCTTTTCGAGGTAAGTTAAAATATTTCTAGTGTTCAATTTATTTGGGTTTTACTCAAACTTATATACATGTGTCAGATTACAAATAATTTGCAATAAATTATTTCATTTTTATTTACTGATGAGATGAGATTCAGTCATAAATATATAGTGCACATCACAATTACCGAAATTAAATTCATGATCAATTGATAAACTACTTCGCAGACAAACCAATTAAAAAATTTAGACGAACTTCACACAATGCCGCTGGCACGCTACGCTGCCTCTTTCTTTCTTGCTATCAATGCCTCGGTTAATATTCATCTCAATTTTTTGTTATGAAGTAAATAAATGCAAACGCCAAAAACACATGAAATTTTGGAAAGAGTAGAAAGACGCAGGTATATAACTGAAGTTGTGTTTCGATAGGTATCAAATCCAATAAAAATAAAAATAAAGTTGTTTTAACGAACATGATTTAGAGTAAATAATTATTTTAAGGGTAATTGTCTGTAAATCCATAATGTTTTTCCATAATTGGTTTTTGCTCTCAATTTGAAAAATCAACTTCTAAATCCATAACCTTTTGTTTTTGTCTCAAATTTATTCGGTGACCAGTTTTTCCTTATGTCGGCACCGAAAATGACATGGTGACACATTTATGACATGTTGAAAAAAAAAATTAAAAAAAAAGAAAAAAAAAACTCACATCATCATCATCTTTCCTAACCTCCCCCACCCCCAAACCCTAATTCCCCTTCCCTCACCTGCCGCCGCCGCCACCTCCGCCCCCCCGTCCCGTTCCCCCACTCTCCGCCGCCGCTACCTCCCCCATCCGCACAGAAAAGGAAGAGGGGCAGCCGAATTCGAACAAAACAGGGGAACAGAACAAAGGATTAGTGCTAGTAGCGGACGAGGAAGAGGGAGGGGAATTAGGGTTTGGGGGTGGGGGAGGCTGGGGAAGATGATGATGTGGGTTGTTTTTTTCTCTTTTTTAATTTTTTTTCCCACATGTCATAAATGTGCCACCGTGTCAATTCCAGCACCAGTGTAAGAAAAAATCGGTCACCGAACAAATTTGAGACAAAAACAAAAGATTATGGATTTAGAGCACTCCCAGCAGAAATCCCAAAATTATGCTCCTATATTCCTCCCTAAAGCTTCCCTATTTAATTTTAGGATCTCGATTTTATAAATGCATACATCATATCTCCTATTTTCTACATAAAAACAATAATTATGTGTGGGCCCTACTAATTATAAGCTTAAAATAAATTTAGGGTGAGTGTAAATTTAAGATTGAATTTAGGTAGGTGTAAAATTTTTTGTGGGCCCCATCTAATTTAGGGGATCTGCTGGATGCATTTTTTTTTTATCACATTTTCAATTATTTTAGCCTAAATTTAGAGTTAGTGATGCATTTAGGTGATCTTCTAGGAGTGCTCTTAAAAGTCGATTTTTTAAATTGAGAGCAAAAACTAACTCCAGGAAAACGTTATGGATTTAAAGGCAAACCCTTATTTTAAATCCTAAAATATCTAGAGTAGAATAATTATTTTAAAATATTTTTTAAAATCATGAACAATCGATTTTGTATAAATTATATACTCCGTCATTCTTTTTGGCTCCGAAAAATTAACGTGAATTGTGCATGAACATTCTCTTAGCCATTTGACTACATTTAGACTCTCCCATGGCGTATGTCACGGTGTATTTAAAATTATTCGTTGTAAAATTTACATGGTATAAAACAACGTTATTTTGTACCTTACTAAATGGAAAAAAAAAATCTACTTTGAATTTTACGGAAAAAGTTCTGAGAAATGTAAGGCACAATGACATCGTTTTGTGTCATGTAAGTTAGAAAAAAGAATAAGTTTAAATACACTAAAGCACAATGACATTATTTTGTACCATATAAGTTAAAAACAAGAATAAGTTTAAATATATTACACATCTGACAAGTCACGTCAATTTTTGGAGTAAAAAAATGGACAAAAAATACAATTGAAACAGAATCGATATTTCATGATTTTAAAAAAAATTTATTTTTAATAGTTTGAGATATAAATATATAGCACAAAATAATTAGAGATTTGAAGTGATATTTACCCTATAATTCGTACTATATCACACAGGAGAGAAAAAGCGGAACGGGTTGCAATATTGGGAATTTTTTCAATTTTTTGAACTTTTTTTTAATGACATGGCCTCCAATGAGCCACGTCAGCTTTTTAAAGCTGAAAAATGGATAGGAGCACAATTTATACAAAATCATTAGTTTATGATTTAAAAAAAAACATTTTTGATAATTTAAAATACTAGGAGTTGTTCAGTTTGAAGGATTATATAAGATTAGATTAGATTAATCTTATAATATCTTATTCAATTGGATGAATACGACACATTATTCAATCTTGGGACAATGCCACATAGAAATAGTCTTGGCTTATCCCCTATGATAAAATTAATCTCAGATCAATTAAATCTCGAACTAATTCAATATCGACAACCGAACCCTCCCTAATAGTACAAAAATAAGTTATCGAAAGAGGTGGAGGGGGGTGAAGTGTCATTAAAAGCTCTAGGTCCTGTCTAAGCAGTAGTCCACACCAAGTCTAGGGCCTAACTTAGATGGGGCCAAGCCAATTGAGAAAAATGTTAAAAGGAATCACTATCTAATTCTAGCTAGGAATATATATACAATAGATAAGAGGAGTCTCAATACACACGAGCAAAAACTTTAGACAAGAAAATGCTAATTAACTGTTGAAATGATACCAAAATTAACTAATAAACATTGAACTGATAAGTAGTTGCAGTAAACCTATTCTTGAATTCAGATGGGATTAAATTGAAATAAAGGGACAAAAGAAAGAACATAATATTTTCATATAGACATTCATATACATTATACAAGAATACTTCTATACTTCTCCATCTTGCTTCATATACATCATATTAATATAAGAATGAAGTACAAAATAAATAACTGCTCAAGTGTAGTTTCAGCAACCAATATGTACACGGTATACCTAATACTCTCCAAAATTACAACAAAAGAAACAACATCATTCACAAAAAACTGTGCAAATCCTATGTAAATGAGGACTATGCTAATTGAAAGTAGAAACAAGTTTCACTCAGACAATCTCAATGGAAGCAACTGACCTTGACGAGGACATCGATCTCGTGGAGCCTTCCTTCGCTCTAGAAGAGTTTATGGACCCGTCTTTCGCTAAAGGATGAGCAACAGATCTCTTCGAGCCCCCTTTCCCGCTGGCATGAGCCATTAATTCCTTCACAACGTGACGGTATCTCCTTCTATAAGTTGGAAACTTGGCTATACTTCTGTTCATTCCCATCATCCTGCAACGGCGACCACCCCAAATCAATCTTGCAACTTAAGGGGTGTTTGGCTATAAGCTCTTAATAAGTGTTTGGCAAAATAAGCTCATAAACAACTTATAAACTGTAAATATAAGCTTTAACGGCTTATAAGCTCCCCGAAAAATAAGTTCATCAACCTCAACTTGTTATTTCATAATCTCATAAGCCACAATCATTTTACAAAAATAACCCTACTATAGTTCTTTATTTTCAATATATACCCTTCTAATTTCATCCATCTTCAATTTCCTCTTTCTAACTCACAATTCCCTCTCTATCTTATAAATTAACCAAACACTTTGACAACTTATAAGATCTTGAGACATTACATCTTATATAAGTTGATGGAGTGTATAAGCTCTCTAAAATAAGCTTAGCCAAACATCATGTTACTCCAATAAAAAAATGGCCCTTCCAAGAAATCAATGTACATATAACAATTTTTTTATACCATTGCTAAATAGCATGTATAAATGTTGTTACCTGCGGCTGATACCCTCAATTTGTGCAGCTCGGAGAGCATCCTGAGGGACGAAGCTTCCATTGTCCCAGGATTTAGCACGATCCATTTTGTCCCCGAAGAGCAGTACTTTCTCAAGGTACCTTATCTCGCCTTCTTCCAACCGCAGCGCCCGGATCTGCTCTTTGAGGACCATGACAGGTTGGAAAAACCAGTCCAGTAGCCTGTCCTGAGGTCTGTTCAGATGGTTAACCTCAGTGCCATCGAACAGAATCAGACCATTTGATCCGGATTTAATGGAGTCGAGAAGAGTGTGCAGCAACGAGAAACAAGGCAATCCAATGCCCACAACCGGACCATCGTTTGAATGTTTTGCCTTTAACCAATCTGAGAGGTCGGATGGTGTAATCATGCCTGCATCCACTAATTCCTTTCCCCTCACTTCGCATTCCTTCATTATGCTTCCCCATATCTATTTCATTTCCAGAAAGAGAGAGATATTTGTAAAAGCATACATAGCATAGAACATGAAATTCCGTCACACATATCGTACAGAAAAATCATACCTGGACCATTTTCACTTCTTTTATGGTCTCCCTAACAGATCTTGATGCTGTTAGTGTTGGAACGAGCACCGCATGAGCTTCGGGAAAAATAGATCTAAACCTCTCGTGAACAGAATGATTACGTCCAACAGAAGGTTCGGATGAGCTGGATGGTTTTCTCTTCCTATATCGGGGCCTGGTTGTGAACAACATAATTAGTCCGATTGATGGTAAAAAAGAAAAAAAGAAAAAAAAAAAGAAAACCACTTAAAAATACTCGAATCCTATTTCCAAATTTACCATTATTGGTTCACACTGCCCACTAAATGAAAAAAGAAGTGAACTATATCAATTACTTTGGAAGTATTGAGCCCTCACGAAGATAAAGCCAATCGTTGGTGTACTCATCGAACTCTGCCACCATAGCAATCACATAAGCAACACCTCGTCTGAACGACCTCTCCTGCAACAGTATATAGAATCGCTGGTAAAAGTCACCATGACCGATGACAACTAGTAAAAGTAACATGTCAAGGTAGATTTTACCTGGTATACTACTACAGATCCATACAATCCAATGAAAAAGCTTGTGAATATGGCCAACAAAATGCTTCCTACGACAACAAGTGGCCACATAATGATCGCCAAACCAGCAATGGGAATGCATGCTGTTTCAAGAAACGGGCCTTCCCGGCTGATCAGATCATGTAGTAGCCTCTGCCACCCCTTGAACAACATAAACGGACTCTTTACTATGGCGATAGCTGTGTAAAGAGGGATTTCAACAATCAGGCCCATTAGGCCAACAATGATGCACGCAGGCACATGAATGAACCTGAAGGACAGTTTCATAAGAGCACGACGTTGAGAACCAGCGTCCCAGTTCCAAAAAAACAATCTTAACAAATCTAATACATTGAATTCATGGTGATTTTCCATAACAAGACATTCACAAGCTAGTAATTCTGCAGAGTGCTGTAATAAATTATCACTGAAGCAAGAACGCGCCATTGTGGCAAGTTCACCAAACTAGACGACGGGTATCTAACACAAATCTCCATAGTATGTGAACAAAAGAAGCTAGCTGACTTGCAACATCAATTGAATTTAATGTACAAACTTTAGGCGCATAACAATGGAAAAATTACATTACCTTAGAGGCTGCAGTTCATTAGAAGCAGGATTTTCTCTCAACTCCTTCAAATAGTTCGGGTAAGAATGATAACACAAGTCCGCAAAATCACGAACCACGGTGCAACTTCCCTTGATAACTCCCCATGTCCCATCCTAAATATCCAATACCATATAAAAGCAATCACAAAAATCAGCAGAGGTAACATCTCAAATTCTTTCATCAAATATCAGGGAAAGCATTCAGCATTCAACATTAACCATACCACAAGGCAGTGGTAGAACTTCTTCGATTCATCCTCAAGTCTGAAGGCTTCGAAAGACGAAACCCAAGGAGTAAAGAAGCCATACCCTACTCCCACAAGACAACTACCAGCTATGCTAAGCCCCAACCAAAGACCAAATAAAGCAGGCAACCCCAACAAGATTGCAACTTTGAGGGGCGCATCAAACTTATGTGTTCTGTAAAAAAACCATAATAAAATCATCCAAAAAATATCCTAATCAAGAACAATCAAGAATTGCACACTAAACCAATGTAACCAAATTCTTGAAAATAATAAGGATTACTTGAGAAGGGTGTAAACCGTCCACGCAACATGTGCAGGGAAAAGGCCTAAAATCACCCCTAAATTCCCCAAAATCAGTATCAAACCGGCAACTGGGCCCACGAGCAAACCTGCAGAAATTAACAATGAAAACGTCCACATAAATCCATCATAACAATCATGAACTAGAAACACCAACAAAAAGAAGCTAGAAAAAACACACAATAATCTGCAATTCAAGAAATTGGCCAACAAACTTTTAAGGGCGCCAAAGCAGAGCACAGCACAGAAGGCAAGGACCACATAGAAGGTTTTGAGCCAATCTTTGAAGCTAGTAGGCATGCTGAGGTGGAGAATCAACTTGATCAAAACCGTAAAGCAATTTTTATTGGCGAAACACAAAGCTTCCAAGAAACTTTGAAAACTGAACCCAAATAATTTTGAGGAAGAAAAGGAAGAAGTTTCCAAGAATAAGACAGAAATGGAGAGCAGAGAAAGTCAAAAACCAATCAGAACTACGCCACCATATATATTGAAAATTTGAAATATTCAACGGGTCGGGTCCCCAGATATCTATATTTAAACTTTTCTTTTTGTGAATAGATGTCTATATTTAAACTCAAAAGGGCAATTAAGAGGTATGTTATGGCAAGGTGCAAATCATGTTAAACGTTACATCATGAATGACATAAACTCGGGTTGGCCATGTTGGGCACATCAAGATTTCAAGAACTAACAAGTAAAAATACCTTCAATTCACTTAATAATTATTTTATTTTTAAAAATTGTTTATGCCCAAAACTATTGACTGTTGAATGAAAATAGCCTAGAGTCTATACTCAATAATTATAAAATATCTGAATTATCATTTATTCCTATTTAACAAAGATATGACAGACATCATCACTTTTCCAGCATTTGATTTCGGGTCGCTGAGGTGGATTTTTGAGATATCAATGGCTGCATAAAAAAACAGCTTACTTACTGTTAATCCATTATTGACATCCCCAGTAAATGCAAATGCAGAAGCTACACGAGATTGGACAAATTATTCAGCCATTTCCGGAAAATTGATTCGATCTCGAGGAAGCTGGATTGTTGTAGCTGCAAACTTCTTCAAATTAAAAATAAAAACAATAATTCAGCCCGACATTGACATAGCCCAATATTGTTGCATCAATCCCCAGGCAATGGCGCACCCGACAACTATATATTCCAGATAATTGCGTTGTGAATTTGCTCAGCCCGCTACTGGTTTTGTTTCAGATGAGCGGCAATAAGTCGGAAACGGGAATTATAGCATGAATCTTGTTTTGGGGTTTACCAGATTAGGGTTTTCTATTTTTGGTGTACCGCTTCCGCAGATAAGAGAGAGATGAAGCAGCAGCATCAGCATGACCGTGGTCCGTCGAGGAGATGATTTCCCGCAAAAAAAAAAAATGACTTACTTTATTATACATTTATTATTTCGCAAATTCTGCTGTGTGTGGTCAACTGCATACATGCGGCGGATTTAAAATATTACATTTCTTCACAATAATATTTACCTTTATTTATAAGAACTTTTACTTTTAGTTATTTTCACTCGTTAATATTGTTATTCTTAAATATTTGGTCAAGTAATTATTATCGTAACAAAAAGTAATTATTGTTACAATGAAATGTAAATATTTATAAATTATTACATTTATTCACAATAATTGTTACTTTTATTCATGAAAACTTGTATTACTATATAGATATATATTTGTGCGAACAAATGTATATCTTATGCTATTAAATGTAACTCACCGGGTCAACCGCACAGGAGACCAACCCTTATTATTTACGTGCTTGTTGTTTGGTGTAGGTCAGATAAGCCCAAGATAGAGTAGCTATCTAGTCGACAACAATTGCTACCAAACGGTCGATATTTCTTATATGTCCTACAAACCAATCTACCAAACACACAATTATATTATCCATTAAGCTTTACCTGCAACGGGTCCTCTTGTTTTAAACCAACAAGCCTTATCTATCACGGAAGCTCGAGATAGTATTAGGGCCCCTTAACGTTTCACTATTTTCTTTAGACATTGTGTCAGTTTTTCGATAACCAAGATAGCAAACTCTAATGACCAAATTATTTCTTTGTTGTTTTTTCTTTGAATTTTCTCCATTCGTCGATTGTTCACCTTCGACCAACCTTTTCAAATCGACACCCCTTGCTCGGCTGCTCTGCCTTCGCCTTGATTCAGTTTATTTGTTGCGTCATCGTCCGCCGTCCTCCGATTTTGTTGCTGATTTCTTCAACTGAAGTATCTAATTTGATACTGAAAATTATTTTTTGTTTAGGTTTGTTTTGTCGTGTTTGTGTCATTGTTAGTTTAGTCATATTTTATTGCAAAAGTTGTGTAGAGTAGTGGTGATTTTGTGTTAATTTGAGCTTAATGGTTAATTATGATGCTTTAGGTGTTAAATGAGGAATGTCGATGTTAAAGCATTTGAAGATTGTGAAGTAAGCTCACAACGATGCAAAAGAGAATGTTTAAGCCTTGCTAACCATGGCTCACAATGAATTGGGGATGATTAGAATAAGATTGGGAAGAAAAGGCAGTGAGCCGCGGCGCACTAGTCAACCGGGTTGACTGCTTGAAGGAAAATGGGCAGAATATTGAGTGAGCTGTGGCGCACTAGTCAACCGGGCTGACCCTGACAGTTTTCTGACGGGATTTTTCATATGAAAGACAATTTTTAGATATTCAAAGATATCTTTTTCACTTAGAACTCCCATCATTTTTTTCTTTTGAAGCAAGAACAATAGGAAACCTTTAGATTATCATTTAATTACACTTTCTTTACGCATTTGGAGTGGATTACACTTTTATTTAGCAAGAATTTCTTTATTTTTCATCTTTACTTTCATTGTATGGATTACTTTTGCTTTTTCTTTTATTTCTACAGCATGATGAACTAATTTCATAATCTAGGGTTGGAGATTCAATTGGGTTTAATTCATTTACTTGTGATGTATTGATGCACTTTATCTGATTCAATTGTTTGATAGTAGATTTAGCAATTGATCACTGCTTGATTGTGTTTGCAACGTGTGAGATCGAGAAAAGAACTCGTTGCTTGACCGTGGTTGAATTAGAATTGGACTTAATCGGAAACGTATAGTCTAATAATTGATGAATTCATATAATTTAATTAGCGTAGACTCATGCTTGAATGTGAAAACTATGGTTTGAGCACCTACGTTAGGAGAATTTTGTGAGTTTTTTAATTGTGCATGATCTTCACTTGTTTATTAATTTCCCAAGAAGATGATCTGTCGCCTTAGAATCTTTATTCCTTGAATTTCCGTTTGTTTTATTATCTTGACTTTATTTCTCGTTGTTTTTGATACACTACTTGATCACTTGAAAATTGGTTATAATGTATAGGTGTAATTGTTTTTACATGTTTAACACATAGGTAATTAGCTCTGCTAAGTCTTTCTCGTGGAATACGACTTGGGTCAACTTGTCACTCTACGATTGACCTCGTTTTCTTGCGAGCAATCTAGAGAGTATACTTTAGGTTGAACAAGGTTTTCTTGGTTGCTTGATGTGAAATTGAAAGGCGATAATGATGAGGATATATGATTCTTCATCAACGGGAGGAGGATTTGTTTTTTGCCAAGGGAATTCACTCACCTTATTGGATTGATGTTCTGGAAGTCATATTTTATAAAGGAAATCTCCATTGTGCCAAGCATCATAAGCAACACGATCTAGGAAGTTCGTCTCATTTTCTGCCGTCGTGGGCGGTTCATCCTCAGTCAAATATGTCGCATACCTCAACACAACGAAGTAAAAGAACATCTTTTGACGCCAACTTTTGATTAAGTGACACAAAACTTAGGTTTCTTGTCGGCAGTGGTAGTCGCCCTTGGGGGTTGCGTTGGTGTCGACATTGATATGTGGCTGGAACCCATCGTGCTGGATCCGAAGGTTCCAACGGTTGGGCCACACATAGACCCAATGGAACCACTCGAAGTGGAACCAAACATTGACCCTAAGAAGGTCGAAGTTGTTGAGCCAATGATGACAAACATATTGGTGGATCCAATGGTGGCAGACGTCATACGTAGATCCGATAGTGGCAGATGTCGTGGCAGAGGCGTTGACAACTTCGAGGGTGGATTGGCTAGAAGCAGCAGGGGCAGTGTTGTTCACGAGTGTTGAAGACATCTCCAAATATCAGCAAATGTATAAGGTTCAATCTAAAGATAAAAAATAATCTCCTCATCCAAACAGTAACCTTTATCTTGTATTGCAAGTGTAAGATATAAAGTGTTTGCGGCGTATTACAATGAGAAAGAAAAGTAGAATATTAGATTATAAAAAAAAAAAAAAAAAACTGAATTGAAATTACAAACAAAACCCGTAGGAATAAATTGGTTGAGTTAAAGAGGATTCGCTATCTGCAAAACGAGATACGCCTCGATAGTCCTCTTGGATTAGCGCGTCATCTCCAAAGCTGTTTGATGCTGATGTAAGTTTTTTTCAAGTGCGTGGAATGCATGAGTGACTGTCATATTTATTGGCACAATCCACTAATGGGGGAGCCTGCAACCATCAATTCCCTTAAAGACAAGGAGCTGCAATTCAAACCTACTGGAAGGTTTCTTATGTAACAGCTGACGTCTCATAAAGACTAAGTTGTAACTCTCACCCGTCCTAAAATGATGTGGGTTATTGCAGGGACAGAGCCAAGAAATTTATGTAAGGGGGGCAAACTTTTTCAAAATCCAAAGTATAAAAACTTGATATATATTTAATATTAATTCAGAATACTCCATCTGTCGTCCATGATGTGGATGAGAGATGTAGGGAAATAGAAGAAATATCCTATCCTAGTTTTGATAATCCCAAAACCTTTAGTTTTCTTTTCTCCTAAGTCTAGCCTCTCTATTTGAACTCAATTGTTAGAGTTCAATCTTTTAGCTAGACTGAAGGTTATAGGTAACTGAAGTTTCTCCATGTTGAAAACCAAAGAAACTGAAGACTAAAGACTTAGAAGATCAAACCCAGACTGAAGATAGAACAACTGAAGAAAGACACTGGTGATACGAAGGACATCGTGAACTAGAGACGTTCAGTTAAACAGGAAGACAATTTAACAAAGACAACAACTGCTCAAGCGAAGGACAAAAGCTCTAACTGATTCTTCAGTTAAACTTAAAGTCTCACGTGCAAATACGTGTAAACAACGGAGCTTCGACTTGAGTTTATCAGTCAACATTCTTCATCTGACTGAAACGCTGGCGCCCTCATTAAATGGTCCCGCAATAGCATTAAATGCACCAAATATAAAGATCATCATTTCTAGTACACCAAGTTTCATTTTTTGTACTAAAGTTCAGAAGCACCTTGCTCCAAGGACAAAAAAGATTCAAACCTTCAACCAATCAGGAGCTAAGAAGATTGAAGCCTCAGCCCAAAGCACGGAACATCTCACAACGACTGAAATCCTGAAGACCATCTCTCCAACGGATATATTCGGGACTTCACCTATAAATAGAGCTCGAGGATCGCCTTCAATCTTCACCGATTCAAAGACTTACACTGAAGCTCTGTCAAATTTACAAGCCAACCTTAACTTAGACAAAACTTTGAATCGAAGAAGAGAGTACTCAAACGTTATAAAATCAGTTGTACTGATTACCTAAATTCTCTTAGAAATCTAGGCAACCTATGTTTTATCCTAAACCTAGAATCGATTACTTGAGAGCTTGTTCTCAGTAATCTTAGTTGGAAGATTTCAAACCCATTTTCAACCGAGCAAAAAGAGTGTTTGAGTAGAGAGGAGTTCAGACTAGGGCTCTGACTCCAGAGATCTTAGCCAAGCGCTGGAAAAAGGCATTTGTGTGTCATAGCGTGCTAATTAAGAGTGAGCGAGAAATCCAACCCAGTGTGTTAGTACTGAAATTTTAATTTTCAGTTGTAAGGTTTGTTGTGCACCCGTAAGCACTAGCCCAGAGTGATTGTCAGACTGATCATCTAACTGTGGACGTAGAAATTTATTTTCCGAACCACATAAAAATTCTTGTGTTCTTTATCTGGTTTCAGTTATTCCTTATCTGCGCTAAACTTGTTTTACAACTGAACTGGCTTCACTGAAAAGTGTAACTAAGGATTTTATTAAGTGACAATCTTTCTAAAGGCTATTTGAATTAAGTTTAAATTTCCGCTGCTGAGTTATTAGTCTAACTGATCAATCAATTTATAGACAGTAAGATTTGTAACTCTACTCTGTTTTACAAACTCTAGACTGAAGCCTTACGTGGATTTCACTTATAGCTCTGTGCTTGACTGAAATCAAAATATTGAAGTCTCTTCAGTATCAGTCTACAACCGTTTTCCAACTGAAGATTGGTTTGTTTGTTTTTGATTCGAAAAATAGCCTACAGGTATATCCCCATCTCCATACACCTATTCAACAAACCCTCCAGGACCCAATATCAGAGTAGGTTGTTCGCAAGAACAAACTGCTTTGACCCGGTTCTACTGAACTAGATCCTTTTCAAAGAGGGTTTTAAAATTTTTAAAACTTTTATTCTCCAATGTGCTAAGTGTTTTTTTTTTTTCTGTATTTTCCTTCTGCTTCTGTTATGGCTACTGACCCTTGCAGTTCATCATCACTCCCAATTTTCTCCGATGAGGATGAAGACAAGAAACTCGACAAAGGGAAGACGATAGTTGACGAAGATGCAGAAGATCCTTGTTCCTCTTTAGAATCCTCATCCAGTAATTCTTCAAGCTCAGATTATGGGAGTCAATTTCCCATGGGCAATAGTGCAGAAATACAGAAGCCTTTACCTCTGAACCAATGTTGCTTGAAGTGAGTGAGTTGGAACAAGTAATGTGCGCCTACGCGGATATAAGGTTTAAATTAGAATATATCCTTGTAGCTAAACGGAGATTGGAAATGGCTATTGTCATTAGTACATCCAGAGCAAATGAAATCTCTTCAATCATCCATGTTAGAGATGATCAGGAAGAACTGGCTCAAGAGTATGCCAGATTGAAAAATTTGAGGCAGACACTTCAGATAGAGAAGAATCAACTCATACAAGGTCTCTTAAGAGAAACTGAAGCTGATCTAATCCAGACAAGAAGAGATCTTTATGAAACTTTATTTGAACAGTCAAAAATTCAAATAAAGAAAGGTCAGTGGGTTGAGTTTCGGTTACAGAACGACACTCTTATAAACACTCTCCCGTCTCCATTACCAGAGGATAGCATTGGAGGAAAATCGACTGAAGAAGATAAAGAAAAATGAGTTCTGGTCAAAGATACAACTGATAATCCCGTCAGTGACTCACCAGAAACATTCAAAGATAATGTAACTTGATTTCATCAGTCGTTGAATAGTCAACATCAGTCTACGGTTCGATTAGTTCAACCAAGAGGCTATCAGTCAGCTAGTACTCCGTTATTTCAAAGGGGGCACAATGCTGATTTTCATGTATATACATGGCCTAATTTTGAAGAGGAGGATATGGAAGCTGAGTTTAGAGGATCATCTGTAGAAGATGATCAGTCAACAACAGAGACAATTCACCTCGACTGATGGTGTGTCAGATTCGGGATTCTGAAGAGAAGATCAAGGACTCAATCAATGACTGGGAATTCAACGCGATTGCTTTTTGAAGAAGATGGCCAGGACTCCAAAGAGAAAGGTTACTGAAGACCACTGCAATAGTTTAGGGAGAATTCCAACAACTGAAGACTCATGCCTGATGTCATGATGGTTCAAAGGAAATCAATTCCTAATCAAAGGGAAACTGAACTTCTTCAGTACAATTTGTCTATGGTATCGACTGACTACAATGATCAGTCAACTAGTAAGCATTCCTAATTGTTCATGTGAATTTGTATGAAGTTTACTTTCCCGTACTTGTTATATTCTAATAAATTAGTATCTATTTGGTCAATTGAATATTGGGAAATATCAACTGAAATATCCTCTTATATGAAGACAAACAATTCCTGTTCATATATTTTTTTAACCTTTCAAACATGTGTCTCATATATGTTTACGGAACTTGGTAAATGTCTTTCAGATTCTCTCATATATTTAGTGAACCGTTCTGCACTGCTATCTCATTTAAATGTCTTAACTGAAATATCCTTGCATTTTTTTAAATGATATAAGCAGTTTATTCCACGATCTTGAGTGATCCCGCCCTTTTTCTATAAATGCGGACTTTTAGGACACGTGTCGCTTCTATATTCAACTAGATTTCAAATTATTGAAACCACCTTGGACATGATCTTTTCGTATTCTCCTAAAAACTGTTCAGCTTCTTCACAAGATTTATTAAAATTGATTAGCCCTTGGTCATTCCTTTTTCTCTCCCTCGCCCTAACCATTGAACTCCACAGTCTAATCTGTGAGAAAAGATCAGATTTGTAGAAAAGCTTAGTGATATTTTCAATGGCAAAGGGTTCTCATTCCATTAACCAGAAAATCCTATTCTACGAGGCTTCGATCTCTCCGGAAGCCCTACAAAGCCAGAATGACCACGACAAATCGAACGAGATACTCACTCGTCATAATTGCCTCGACACTTCCTGGAGGACAAAATGATCAAGGAGTTTTACGAATCCATTGCTCTCGACGCCAGGTCTGGTCTATACACAGCTCAGATCACTATCTACACAACTATTAATGTTTTTCAAGTTATCAGGGAGATACTTCATCTTTCCATCAATGGTCCCGGTCCCGTCTTTTTCGACGAGGACACCAACAAACTCCTTCTATCGGCTTTGAAGGAAGAATCACCGTATGAGGTGAAAAACATCATGAACATGTCTGTTCTCCACCCGCATCTCAGAATTCTTGCCAAAATCATAAGAGGTGCTGGTTCGGCACTTTGGGATCTCCAGATCACATCTCCCGACCCCACAAAATAGTGTTTGCAGCACTAATGCAGGCAGGACCTTTCAATTGGGAACAAGCTTATCTCCGAGTCCTTGCAGAGGAGAAAAGCCAAGCCCATTCCTCTAGACATCTACGTCAAGGGAATAAGGTGTCAACAATCATTCTTCACAGTACCAAGGAACTGAAGTGCTTCTGGAAGGAGAAAATCGAAGTGACTGATACCATCAACCTTTTAAAGGACCTTCGAGTTCATCACGAGCAATTCCTACACCATCCAGTGCAACTCCTACTTCATCATACACTATCTTCTCTCCATCGACTGCCGGTATTCACAGCCGCACAAGACTTTCTCACAGGAAGATTTCAGGCAGTCCTACAGTGTTAGTTCCTCAAATTACCACTACTTCAGTTCCAGTCAATACCACTTCCTCAACTGAGTTGAAGAATCACCGAAACACTGCCCTGAGAAATCTCCAGTTTAAATTAGTGAAACATCTCATCGGTCATCACAATCCCCTATGGTACAACAGCGTATTCTTGGAGAATCACCTTCTCTCCCTTCATCAAAGAATCAATCTGATCAATCCCCTGCTTCTCCGATCGAGAAATATTTCCCTCCTCTAAAAGGATTCTTTCAGCATTGCGCTGAAACCTTTTCGGCAAATGTCTCTTATTTCGATTCCTCCGCTCCCTCATCTTCAAGGTCATCTCGACCTGAGGATCTTAGGAACTATTTCTTAAGTCTTGCTCAACACAGCCTTGAAAGCTATCTTCTTGCTCTACCGGCTGAAGAGCATCCAGATGCATACCAAGATATTATTCATTATCTCTTCTATACCTTTGTCAAAACTGCTTCCAGATCCCACTTTCAGAAACTCGGCATCAGTCTACCTGAATCTGAATTGGACTCAATTGAGTCAGATGTGTTCTCCAAGTTCAGCATCACAAACTTGTGGGATGTTATCTATGATATGTTGTTTGTGATTCAACATTATCTACTTGCGCATGGTCTGATCAACAAAGTACCTCAAAATAAGGATGATCTCATGACCGATGAGCAAGAAACCATGAAGAAAGTGCACCCACCCACTTCAACAACTGATGCTACTAGAACTGAGCAAAGAACAGAGGAAGTTCCTGCAACCGGGACACAAACACTGATGCGATGGAGCATACAATTGGAAGGAGACTTCAAGCTTAAGAAATGGAGCTAACGGATCTAAAAGCCAAATTCCTTATCCTTGAATCATAAGTGATGAAGCTCCAGCATCAGAGCAGTCAACCGGCAACAAGTGCAGCTGAAATTGAACCCCAATGCCATCAAAAGACACAACCTTCCCTTCTTGATGATGCCAAAAAGGAGGAAGAGTTGAAGAAGAGGGGAGAGACGAAGGAAGAGCTAAAAAAGGGGGAAGAGAAGAAGGAAGATGAGAACAAAGGAAAATCAGCAAGGAAATCTGGGGATAGGTCTTCCAAAAAACCTCGTACTGATGACTTCTAATCTTAGTGTTGTTTTGTTAGCTTGCTTTGTTATTTGTGGATTGTTGCTTCTTTTATCCCTGCCGAGTGTTCCTTGTCGCGTGCAAAGTATGATTTTCCTACAACTGATACCTTATTAGTTGTTCAAAATATATGGAAGTAACTGATTTCTTTCCTGAAGACAATATCTTTTTTGTCCAGGCTCTGATTAGCTATTTTATGCTATTATGCTATTTATCTTGCTCTGCGCTTTTCAGTTGCTTATTAAGTTCTTGCAAGATAACAAGTTATTCTGTTAAAGGGAAATGGCACAGACCCTATTTAAAATCTTATTTCTTTGTCTTTCAGTCGTTGCTTTTGATAGACTTGATCGTATGGTTTTGGCATCATCAAAAAGGGGGAAATTGTTGGATAATAGAAGAAATATCCTATCCCAGTTTTGATGAACTCAAAACCCTTAGTTTTCTTTTCTCCTAAGTCTAGCCTCTTTATTTGAACTCAACTGTTAGAGTTCAATCTTTTAGCTAGATTGAAGGTTACAGGTAACCGAAGTTTCTCCATGTTGAAAACTGAAGAAACTGAAGACTGAAGACTTAGAAGATCAAAGCCCGATTGAAGATAGAACAACTGAAGGAAGACACTGGTGATACAAAGGACATCGTGAACTAGAGACGTTCAGTTAAATAGGAAGACAATTTAACTAAGACAACGACTGCTCAAGCGAAGGACAAAAGCTCTAACTGATTCTTCAGTTAAACTTAAAGTCTCACGTGCAAACACGGGTAAAAAACTGAACTTCGACTTGAGTTTATTAGTCAACATTCTTCATCTGACTGAAACGATGGCGCTCGCATTAAATGCTCATGCAACAACATTAAATGCACCAGATATGAAGATCGTCCTTTCTAGTACATCAACTTTCCTTTTTCGTGCTAAAGTTCAGAAGCACCCTACTCCAAGGACAAAAATGATTCAAACCTTCAACCAATCAGGAGCTAAGAAGATTGAAGCCTCAGCCCAAAGCACAGAACATCTCACAACGACTGAAATCCTGAAGACCATCTCTCCAACGGATATATTCGGGACTTCACCTATAAATAGAGCTCGATGATCGCCTTCAATCTTCACCGATTCAAATACTTACGCTGAAGCTCTGTCAAATTCACAAGCCAGCCTTAACTTAAACAAAACTTTGAATAGAAGAAGAGAGTACTCAAACGTTGTAAAATCAGTTGTACTGATTACCTAAACTTTCTTAGAAATCTAGGCAACCCTTGTTTTATCCTAAGCCTAGAATCAATTACTTGAGAGCTAGCTTGTTCTCAATAATCTTAGTTGAAAGATTTCAAACCCCTTTTTCAACCGAGCGAAAAAAGTGTTTGGGTAGAGAGGAGTTCAGACCAGGGCTCTGACTCTAGAGATCTTAGCCAAGCACTGGAAAAGACATTTGTGTGTCTTAGTGTGCTAAGAGTGAGCGAGAAATCCAACCCAGTGTGTTGGTACTGAAAATTTGATTTTCAGTTGTAAGGTTTGTTGTGCACCCGTAAGCACTAGCATAGAGTGACTGTCAGATTGATCATCTGACCGTGGACGTAGGAATTTATTTTTCGAACCAAGTAAAAATCCTTGTGTTCTTTATCTGGTTTCAGTTATTCCTTATCTGCGCTAAACTTGTTTTACAACTGAACTGGCTTAACTGAAAAATGTAACTAAGGATTTTATTAAGTGTTGGGAACTTAATGAAATGTCCTAGCCCTTGTTTTGATGATACCAAAATCCTTAGGTTTTCTTTATAATAGACTAGAACCTTTCGAATTCAAGTGTTGGAGTTCTCCTTCTAGTTTGTTTAGTGTTCTGAAGACTGAAGACTGAAGACTGATGAACTCAACTGAAGTTGCAATGAAAGGCCAAGTCAAATACGGATGTTTGACTGAATGAGTTTCTCAACTGAAGAATCAATCATAACTGATTCATCAATGTAGGCTACGTGGATTTAGCGGACTGATACTAAAGTCAAGTATCAGTTGACATTCTTCTCCGAACTAAATCTCTAAAAGTTTAAAGGAAGCCACGCACTCCAAGTACAGTCGCATTGAATACAGTCCTTTCTCTGCAGAGCATTTCTTTTTGGTGATTACTTTTGAGAGGCGCCTTACCTCCTGTACCCAAGACGCCGTTTCTCAACAAACAAGGAACCTCAAAGATTGAAGCCTCAACCCAAATTCAAATTACTCTCACAACGGATGAATTCTTGAAGACCATCTCCGCCAACGGATCTATTAAAGACCTCTCCTATAAATAGAGCTCGACGATCACTTCAATCACCGATTCAAAAGCATAAGCTGAAGTGCTGCCGAAATTGCAACTTAGCCATTCAAAACCATCAAAGTTTGAATCGAAGAAGAGAATACACAAACCCAAAATTAGAATACAGATTACCTACATTTTCTTAGATCCTTAGGCAAATACACTGTATATCCAAAGCCTAAGTTCCGATTGCAGAGAGCCTGTTCTGTGTGATCTAGTTGGTATTTCGAACCTCCTTTCAACTGAGCGAAAAGAGTGTTTGAGTAGAGCAGAGTTTAGACCAGTGTTTTGACTCCAAGAGATCTTAGCCAGCGCTAGCAAAGGCATTGTGGTGTCTTAACGTGCTAAGAGTGAGCGAGAAATCCAACCCAGTGTGTTGGTACTGAAAATTTGATTTTCAACTGTAAGGTTTGATGTGCACCCGTAAGCACAAGCCCAGAGTATTTGTCAGTATGATCAACTGACCGTGGACGTAGGAAATTGTTCCGAACCACATAAAAATTCATTTGTCTTTTATCGCTTTCAGTTCTTACTTTCTTATCTGTGCTCAAACCTGTTTTTAACTGAAATTGATTAATCGCAAAGTGAAACCTTAATATGACAATGTGTTAATCACAAAGGCTATTTCAAGAGAAAAGTTTCCACTGCCAGTGTTATTAGTCAAACTGATAAATCTTCGGATAGTCAGTAAGATTCATAACACTCCTCTGTTATACAACAAGACTGAAGCCTCACTTATATCAGTTAAAGCCTTGCGCCTAAGTGATATCTCTTTACTGAAGACAGATTCAGTATCAGTCTTCAACATTTGTAACTAAAGTTTTCTTTAACTCTTTCAACAGTCAAAAGGTTGTTCTGTTTAATTTGTGTTTTGAAAAATAGCCTACAGGTGTATCTGATCACTAAATTATTAGCAACAAATTACCGCAACTAACACGGTGCAATTGTAGCACAAATTAAGTAACCGAGTATCGTATCCACAGGGACTATTATGACGAATTACTCTAAGTAATCCTAATTACACTCTAGTAATATTCAGGCAAACGAAAGAAGGAAGGTTTAATTAACTTTAAACTAAAACGCAAATAACAATAATTAAAAAGACGTAGGAAAATTCGAATATTAAAAGACAACTGATCCTAGGGTAGTAAATTCATTAACTAAATCCACATAATAAATCTATTAATCCTATGTACCAGTTTAATCCAGTTATGATGAGAGATCACTTAATTAATCAATTACTCTCGCTAGAGCAGCAACGATCGTAGATTAGTAAATTATCTATCTCCGTTAGGTCTCAAGAAAATCTACTAACTCCCAATAGCTTCTAAGAATATCTCCCTATGATCCACCTATCTCCGCTAGGTCTCAAGGTTAAAATCATATCATACATTCCTGAATCCGCTAAACAGTTATCTCCGCTAGGTCTCAAACCGAATAGCTAAACATGTAAACTATTGATCAGATAATTCACAAGAAATTAAGCACCAGGAATTATGAATCATAAACTGGAAGGTACAAAGGTATTAACAAATAAATCACATAAATTCAATCAACTATTTACAAACCCTAGAATCAGCTAAGTGAAACTAGCCAGACATAATAAAAGAAAGCATAAACATAATTAAAAAGAAAGCAATTGGAAAAAC
This sequence comes from Salvia miltiorrhiza, assembly GCF_028751815.1. Lineage (NCBI taxonomy): Eukaryota > Viridiplantae > Streptophyta > Magnoliopsida > Lamiales > Lamiaceae > Salvia > Salvia miltiorrhiza. The sequence goes on along the minus strand of NC_080392.1, from coordinate 28,060,682 downwards.
TGAATAAGAACGAATGTAGCAGCTTGAATCTTCAATCTTGTGGAAATCCAATCCAAGCAATAAAAACTGGAAAACAATAAATTCTAAAGCTAGGAAATTGAAAAACTAAAGTTGGGGCCTGAAAAACTAAAGCTGGGAACCCTGAATAGGTACAAGGAAGACCTATATATAGTGTCAGGGTAAAACTACAGAGTTTGAGCTCGAAAAGGACTTTAAAAACGAAATAAAACGTAAAAAGGCGGGCTGACGGCGATCGCACGGCGGGCACCCGGCGGTTGCCGGATTCTTCACGTTTTTCCTTCATTACGCGGCGGGCGCCCGGCGGGCGCCGCCTGATCGCCAGCCACGCCGATTTCTCGGCGGGCTGCGCGGCGGTCGCCGTCTGGGTCGCCGGCTGCTGCACAATTTTCCTTCTTCAGGCGGCGGTCGCCGCCCGGTCGCCGCGGGGTCGCCGCCGTTTCGCTGCTACGCGCGACTTTCATGTTTTGCTCATAACTTTCTCGTCCGAACTCCGATTTATGATCCGTTTACGCTCACGAACTCGTATCGAGACAATCTACAACTTTTATTTCAGATAAGTTTTCCAAATTCGAACTCAATAAACCTGAAATTTATTTGAAAGTTCGAATAAGAATCATGTTTCAAAAGATAAAGCAAATTAAGCATAAAACAATCATCCAACACTCAGTTTCCTATAAAATAACATCATATGAACACTAAAAACCATGGAAACATGAGTGTTATCAACTCCCCCAAACTTAAGCCATTGTTCGTCCTCGAATAATGGGAAGAATAAAATCAATAACACGAATGGGTAAGAACTCTAGCTCATAGATGCCTCCGAAAAATAAAGAATAATGGAATTCTCAAATCTTCAATAATCAAGCACAAAATTCACCAATAAACACAACCTATAGCAAAATCAACCTTGACATTCCAAACAATTGAATCTCACAAGGTATGTGTATCACTCAACTCTCAATTTGATGGAATATATAGGACGTGTATGCTCTCATCGAATTCAATGCAATGCAGATCTCTTACCATAGGCTTGCCAATCGTCTACAATCTCCATCGCTAATAGTGTGCCAGGACTAAGATCAAAAAGGTCTTTTTATTCGGGTTATAATGTAGGGACATTGGTTAAGGTAGGGAAATATAGGCTAAGTGACTCAAAAATATATCAAGAACACTAACACCTTATAACTTCGCAAAACAAGTATGGAATAAATTCCATCTTCCACCCAACTATATCACCATAATCAACACAACTCAAGGGATTTAATCATCACAAAACAGAACTAAACACTCTTTTATGCTCTCCATTTATTTCCAACACACAAAGTCGATTTTCAAACAAATATCTCAATATACACTCGACTTTATACTTTTTTTTCTCTTTCTTTTTCTTTTTTTTTTCTTTTTTTTTCTTTTTTTTTTCTTTCCATAACTTTTCTAGAGCTCATAAGAGTAAATAGTAACACAAAATCATCCCTTCTTCTTCACAACCCACTATGAAAATTCACCACATAAAGATTCCCATATACTTCATCACCCCCTATCATCCAGCTAAAGAATAAAAGCTAAATAGGCTCAAAGTGGATAACAAAGGATAATTTTTCGTTAAGGACAGTGTTTGGGAAAAAATGTGGCTAACAAAAGATGGCCTAAAATCATCTCCTAATCCTGGGCACAACAGCAACCTCAACACAGAAACCATGGCAAGTTCTAGAAGATCACTACATATGCATGACAAAACTCACAACAAAGAATAAACTGTGCATGATAAACAGTTATAGCTCAAATCCTCACAGGTTTATTCAACGTCCAAAAGTCAAGGTCAAAATCACTCTAGAATTATGCAAATTAGTTCCAATTATACTTAAATCATCAAAGAAAATCAAATTCCAATTTTTTTTTCCACAGAAATCATCATTGGCATCTCACCAGAAATCTAATGGAGCAATAATCATCTAAAAAACAATCACACACCACCAACCAAGCAGGATAAAACAATAAAGCCAACAAAAAGATAAAAGTGATACACATATCTACTCTCACCCCCCTCCCCCAAACTTATTACAGAACATAAGTTCGAAAATAAGTTTGGAGGGATGATGATATGTGTGTCACTACTCACAGAAAAACATGCTCCATGGTGGTGGTATGAACCAAGCGCGAGTTCCCGCATCTTCCAAGCTCAACGCTGCACTAAAACCCCAAACAAAACAACAAAACAAAAAGAAACAAAACGAAACTAAAAGAAAGAAAAACAAGACAAAAACGGTTGGGTTACCTCCCAACAAGTGCTTAATTTAACGTCTAGAGCTCGACGATACCTCAAAAACTCATGGAGGTCGGAAACAACACTCTAACCATTGGAAAGCTTTTCTACTCTTGGGTGTCCTCTCCACCAAAACACTTCTCTTGGCTCGGACATCCTCCACAAGCATTGCCCCCTTCTCATTCTTGTTCCGAAAAATCCGGAATTTCACTTTCTTCTTCTTGGGGGTATGGGTTTTCAAAGACCCCCCATCATGCTCCAAAAACAAACACATCTCAAAAGTCAGAACTTCTTTTGGTTTTGGAGTTTTTTTCTTGGCTTCATACTTGGGCAGCTCATTCTTCTCAACCTCTTCATTCTCCGAATTTGCTAGAAAACTGTCAGCCAAATTTATCACTTCATTCTGGGGAACTTCCTTTGGTGGAGGTTTCTTGAAAATCACAGTTTCCCCATAGGCTCCCAATGTCATCGTCCCCCTTTGCATATCTAGCTTTGCTCCACATGTGGCAAGGAAAGGTCTCCCTAATAGCAAAGGCATCTTTGGATCCTCCGGAATATCCAACACTACAAAGTCGACTGGGAAGAAAAAATCACTCACCTTCACAAGCACATCTTCCGCAACTCCTAGAGGTTTAGAGCAAGACTTATCAATAAGCTGAATTGTCTTGTTGGTTGGCTTCAAATCCCCCAGCTTCAACTTCCTATAAACTTTGAGGGGCATGACATTTATGCTTGCTCCGGTGTCACACATCACTTTCTCAAACAATGACTTTCCAATCTTCACATGAATATTGAAGCTGCCCGGATCTTCTCTCTTTGGAGCCAACTGATACTCCTTCACTGCGAGCACCTCCTCAAATTCATTGAATGCTCTCTTCTTTTCCATCACAGCCTTCACAATTTGCACCTCATTTGGCTTGTTTCTCAAGATCTCCACGGAAGGAATATTCACAGCCAACTTCTTAAATGTCTCCAAAAACTTCTCATCCATCTTCGGCTTTGCCAGGCTATTCGGGAAGGGTGCTACAGGCTTGTACTCTGGCCTGGGAAACGTAGGAGTAGGAATAAGCCCTTTAACAGCAGAAGAGCTCGAATCCTTCTTAGGGGGAGGCGTCTGTTTCGCTGCAAGCTCCTCCAAATCATCATCGTCTTCCTCCACTACTTTGCCTTTTCCCTTGTCATTCCGCTGCTCTTCATCCTCAACTGAATTATCAACCACCCGGATGGAATGACATTGCTGATTTTGTTGAGGTTGTTGATGTTGGCTCTTCGGATTGAACTGAGTGTTGCTAGGAAATTGGCCTGGCTTGTGCTGTGCAACTGCTTGGTTAGCCATCTGACCAACTTGAATCTCCAACATCTGCACCTGCTTAGACAACGCTGAAAAGTTTTGCTCCATGTTGGAGATTTTGGTCCCCATGTTTGCCGAATTTGTCTCCATCCCAGTGACCTTCACCAATACTTGCTTCATCATTTCCTCCATTGAATCTTTCTTTGGCTCATTGATTACTCCTCCACTAGACACAGAAAATCCTGGTGGAGGTTGCAAAGCATTATTGGGATTTGAATAGGAAAAATTTGGATGATTCCTGTTATTTGGATGATATGGGGGATTTCCACCCGGATGTCCCTGATAGTTTGGTCTATTGAATTGGTACTGCCGCTGGACATAATTAGCATCTTCAAACTGCGACACATCAGGTAAACCCGGCTGCTGAGGAATTTTAGCTAGCAGTGCCTTTCTCTCCAACTCATACTGCTTCTGAAGAGCTTCATATTTCTCCTTAAAATCATCTCTCTCCTCATTCACAGCTGCAATTCTTCTCGTGGGATTTCTGTCATTCGGCCATTGATAACTGTTGGAGGCCATCTCTTCTATCACACGATAAGCCTCCTTTGTATTTCTATGGAGAAGACATCCACCTGCAGTAGCATCCACCATACTTTTTGTCAGACCAGTCAAACCATTATAAAAGTGAATGATTTGTTGATCTTCCGTGAAACCATGTTGTGGACAATTCCTAAGCAACTCACGAAATCTTTCCCAGGCATCATGAATGGTCTCATCTCCTAGCTGGGAAAAGTGAGAAATCTCCGCAATGATTTTCTGAGCTTTAGAAGCAGGAAAGTGTTTTGCCAGGAAATGTAACACCCCGTACTTTTCCTATGATGTGAGATAGTGTCTTAACACTATTGAGAGAACTGAGATGTCGAGATGCGAGATTTTTTTTTTTTTTTTATGATTAGATAAGACAGTTTGTCTTTTAAATAGAGATACGAGTGACTAAACCGAGGATAGAGTTAGAATGATGAGATTCGAGAAATGAGCTGAGATAGAGATGCTGATTGAATTGAGTTGAGATTTTATTTCCGATTACTGGGAATAAATTTAACAGATACTGAGTTATCAGAGTTTGATTGACCTATTAAAGAGAATAGGTATAATGAGTCTGACCTAGAGTCAAGGAAGAAAGAGCGAGAACCTTGATGAAAAGAGTCGGTCCGAGAGATGTCTAGTTTGTTTGTTTGCCGACTGCTTTGAAGTGACATTATGTGAAATTACGTGACTGATCGATTATGTGATTTTCGTGATGTGTGTCACTGTGACCGAGTTATTATGATTTTTATTCGAGACCTTAGCATTTGGAATTTTGATTGAGTTTCCAAAGCAAGTATGGGTTATTTTTATCGAGAAATCGAATGATGCCGGTTTATGAAAATTTTTCCGGGCATAATATTTTTTTAAAATTATTTTTCCTACGAAGAGGAATATTATGATTGAGTGAGTGCACTAATAATAGTGCTATGATCATTATTTTGGTCACATGAATAATTATACTATGGTATTTTATTAATGAGTGACTTTACCATAGTTTTGTGATTTTTATTTAATCACCCTTCACACTTTATTTAATTTCCCATACCATATGTTATATGTCTCAATTATGCTAAGTATGGAATTGAGAGAGTAGAGATTGAGAGTATAGAGGATGAGAGAGTAGAGATGAGAGTGTAGAGATTAGAGAGAGATTAGAGAGAGAGAGAGAAAAGATTAGAGAGAGAGAGAGAAAAGATTAGAGAGAGAGGAGCATTAATTATCAAATATTGCATAAGATATGCAAGATCAAATTCAATCTTGCAAAAGCCAAACCTCTCTCTCCCTCACTAAATTTTCGGCCACCCCTCTCTCCCTCACTACAAATTTCGCCCAACACACACATACACTCATCATCTTCTTCACCTCACACTTCCACCATTTTCCTCCATTAGAGCAAACCTTCGAAGCTTCCAACAAAATTTCCAAACACCTCAAACCACTCTAAAACTTTCCCTAAACACTATCTATCCTTATTTGATCAAGAAAATCCTTGAAGAAGAAGCTCCAAAGTAGAGTGAGAAAGTGAGAAATTTTGGTAAGAACTTGGGTAAGTAACCATGTCTTCCCTAAAATCTTGTTTGAAAGATGTTATGTGAGTGTATTTTTGAAAGATGAGCAAGAAAATCACCCCTCCCTTTTCTTTTCCAAATTTTCGAAAAATGGGTCTTTACCCCTTTCAAAATTTTTCTTTTTCTTTTCTTGTTTGGGGGTGAAAAATGAGAGTTATGTGATGTATATTGATGTTTGATATATGTTGTGAAATATGTGTCATGAGATGTGAAACTTTGATGGGAGTTAGTTTACCCTAAAAATGGTAACTTTTGAGTTAATGAGTTAAATGATGAATTGATGATATAAATGAGTCTATGAGGTGTAGATAATGATGATTGATGGATTAATTTAAGTATATGATGTCAATTGGAGTTTTTGATGTGGGTTAGTATGTTAAAATTAGGGATATGTGTATATATGCCCCTATTTGTGAATTGATGGTTTTGATGTGAGATTAATTGGTTAAAAATGAAAGATCTATGAGTAGATTAAAGATTTGTATGTGTTTGTAAAAATTTCAAAGAGTTAGTTAGTAAAAATTAGGACTTTTTAGTCTATGTGTTATTTAAGTGTTTTTGCTTGGGATATATGTTTTTAAGCATGATAGTAGTGTCTTTGTATTTTTGATTAAGTCTATTGTAGGCTAAATAAAATTTTGACTAAGTTTAGTTTGTATGAGTTTTGAGTTTTTATATGATGTGAGTTTGATGCTTTATAAAATGAGGTTTATTTGCTCTATGATCGTTATGAGAATTTTATCCATGTTTTGCTAAGAGTTTTATGTTGATACATGGATTTTCATAAAAATGTAATAAATATAGTTTTTATGATAAAAAGAGAGTAAATATGAGAATAATGAGTTATATGATGTAAATGATCATATTTGAGTATTTGAGAAATTTCGAGCATGAAATTGAGAAGGAATTTGTTAGATATGTTCGTTGAAGTGTTTTCTATGAGATTTGAGTGGATGATGAAAGAAAAGAGTCGAGATTGAGTATTACGAGTATTTTGATGTATTTGAATGTTTTTAAGTGCTTTAAGTGCTTAAAATGAGTTTTGATGTGTTTGCTTTGTATAAATGTTGAGTTGAGCATGTTTGCTTGTGTGTATGTTTCGGAGTCGTTTTTCACGACCCACTGACCTACGGTTTTCGAGGGGTTCTTGATACCCAAATACCCGGAAACTTTTATGGTAGGTATATTTGAGAGTCGTGAGCACACCGGTAAAATTTCAAGACATTTGGACTTCGTTTGATAGTTTTATAAAATGTAAAACTAAAACTGCTACGTTCTGCCGAATTGTTCGGTGAGTAGCCAATAGAGTCATCGTTTCCAGTAGCTTTTCTTAGCATTCTGGAACCCAAATTTTTATGGTTGAGACCTGAGTGTCTTAGCTAAGTACCCACAAAATTTCAGACCGTTTTGACAACGTTTACTATTTTTCAAAAATCAAACTTTTCGGTTGCTAAAAACTGCCGAATATGGTAGACTGTAGTAAAACAGTCATATCTCCTAAAATACTTGGCGTTTTTGATCCTACTTTTTTTTAAATAAAACTAGACTCGAAGAGGTTTCTTTTGGTATGAGTTACGACCCCAGGAGAGGTCTGTACAGAGTCTGGTGAGGTTTTAAAGTTGAGTCAGTGCAGAGTAAAGCTTGTTTTCGACTTGTCTATGTGTGTTTTAATATGCCTAAGTGTTTATACTTGTTTATGTGCTTGTTTGCTATAAGTTTGAGTCGAGTTGAGAGTTAAGTCGAAGATTGGACGTGTGAATCCTTAGAAGCCAAGTATACCTAGGGATTGAGTTTTAACGGGTAAATAGATGTTGAGTGAGAAGTTAGAGTAAAGAAGAAATTGGATTTAGAATTTGAGTTTCTGACTAAGGTTTGTTTTATCACATGAACCTTCGATGACGATGACGATGTGATGATGACATATGAAGGCCCGAGCGAGACGAAGAAGTAAGTTGCCTGATTTCTTTCCAGAATAAGCGAAGGACTTCAGGTGGGCAATATTTTGAGTATACAAATATTATCCGAGCTTTCTAAAATGTTTTGATGATATAATGATGTTATGAGCTTATCAAATGTTTTGAGATAAATGATATTTGAGAACTGTTTGACTTGCCAATTTTTGATGTTGAGCTTGTGTGTTACCCTCTACTGATGAGACGAATTCGGTCCTGCCACAAGCGGGATTTTGTGCACAGAGGTGACTGTGAGCCGTCTTCGGGTCGGCCGGTCACGGTACTTGAGAGGGAGGCCTACTTCTCAGTACCTTAATTATGATGATGAGTTGTAGATGCGGTACATACATGACGTATACTTTGTCTGCAGACACTTATTTATGATGTTGATTATGAAAACTGCATGCACAGATTCATTTACGCTAACTTTATTTCTGTGTGTTGCTGAGATGTGGCAAGTTTCAAACCTATAGCTCTAAGAGCACCTTTCTTGTTTTTCGGCATTTGCCCACTGAGTATTATGTACTCACGCCCTGCATGTATTTCTAAATGTGCAGGCTAAGCTGGGAGTGAGATTGGACTGGTGCTGATGGGGGAGAGTTTCAAATGATGTAAATTAAATTACTATTTTGCCTCTATAATAATAGAGTCTTGATGTTTGAATTACTTAGTTTCTTTTGAGATCAAGCAATACACTCACGGTTATGTGTCTTCATACATATAATCGGTTCGCCTTTTGCTGCGATACTCTGCAAATTATGCTTCCTTATGAAAAATGAACTATACGCGTTTTGTTTTTGTTCGTGAAATTCCTAATAATTAAAAAGTTATGACAATGTTGACGATTTTACCCTTGGGCTAATTTTATAAGATTTTCCTTAGCATGCTTTTACGTGAGCTTCCGCATGACGTTCACCTAGTTCTTCTTATCTTTTATTCTTTAAAAATAGTCGTATCGATACTCGTACCCCACTATTACTAGTGTCGGGTTTTCGGGCTGCGACAGGGTGGTATCAGAGCAGGTCATCTGCTCTGAGTCTATTGCTTGACTAAGTTGAACCCTTGGTTGCTTCTACTCTTTTAAAATTGAGTACTAGTCTACTTTGAATTCTTAGACTAATTTGAGAAAGTTAGTTTGAAACGAAACCCCAGCACCCCATCTCCTCCGGCTTAAACGAGGTAAGAAGTTGATGTTGTTTCTTGTCGCTTTCTTGATTGAAAGTTGAGTTTGTTTCACTAATGAGTTATGAATTGTTTTGATGACGGAATTGTTTGAGAGGATGGAATCTGATATGAGGCAGTTGATGTGGAATATGAGGAGAAATGTTGAGGCTAGTATAGCTGATGCCCCACCATATCAAACGAGGACGAGTATGTTGTTGATTGAGATGTACCAAGTAAGTTTCGTATCCATTTTCTAATGAACGTGATATTTTACAGGATGCAGAGTCAAGAGGAGGCATCGATACAGAGACGATACAGCGAGGCGATGCGCCGATGGTTCAGGACTACGAGACTGCGAGAGGGCGATACTCTTGGGGAGTTTCTAGCGTACTACCACCGACGCTGGTTGGAGGCTAGTGCCCATGGGATAGACGAGGCTGAGGCTATTACTCACCTGATTCCACAGTTGCCACTCGGATGGCAAGACTGGGCGGCTTCGCTGGTGCCGCAGTATATCAGGAGGACTGAGTTTGGGCGGTTAGTGAGCGCCGATTTCCGTGGTTTCATCGCGACGTTGAGCCACCGCTATTTTGCTTTTGACGAGCCACCTCCACCGCCGTATGGACAGTTAGAGGGACCAGCCCAGGGAAGGGAGCTATTTGTTGTGCCCCCACTTCCCGAGGAGCAGTTTCCGATTGCACCTCCACCTCCAGTTGATCCGATGCCAGTTCTATCTGAGCCTCTTGTTTCCGAGCCGACTATCTTTGAGACATATTCTCCAGTGGTAGAGCATGACCCGTTTGCGTTTCTATCACTCATTCCCTTTTCCAGTGCCGAGTTACCGCCTTGGGATTGGACATCGACGACGGCATCTTCGCCACTTCCACCTGTTGAGTCGGCACAGCCGATTGTTTCCACCGAGCCTGAGATGCAGTTTGTCCCCTTCGATCCATATCCGAGGGTTGCCCCGCTACCTGAGCCTGGCACTTTGGCCTTTCAGACATATATGCATTCGATTTTATACCCACCGTCCCGAGACGCCCAGGAGGGAAGTTCTCGGCCCATACTCCTTGACAGTGATGAGGAGGACCCGGATGAGGAGATTCCAGAGATGACGGTCGGATACGGACGGACTCAGCCGTTGCAGCGTCACACTACAGCCGACGGAGTTGAGACATGGGTACCTGTTCCCGAGGTGCCGGTTTTTGGACCGATGATGGACACTGACGTTGAGGATGAGCCGAGTGATGACAGCGTCTATCGACTGATTGACGAGTACGGGAGTCAGGAGGCAGAGCAGGACGAGGAGACGGAGCCGAGTGAGGACATGGATTATGACGAGGCGACGAGCAGGATTGCAGGAGATGACGACTGGTGATCGTGTTTTAGTAGACGCGCATATATGTATAGATGCATAGTTGATATATATATATATGTAGAGAGGCATAGTATAGTGTGTATATGTAGATAGCATATATCTATAGGTGCTTAGTACCTATGATGCTTGTATAGCTAGAGCATCATTTTAGTATTAGGACCGTTGTATATAGGATCCTACTTTTGTAAAAGCCCTCGAGGAAGAGGCAATTTTCCCTATATATATATATATATATATACAGAGATGTTGATGATTAGTGAGTTTCACTTTCCTTATCAGAGCTTTGAGAATGATGATGATGCTGATGCATAGTGATAAACGAGAAATAGAGGAGTTGATGAGAATAATGATCGATGATAGACGAGAAATTGAGTAGACGAGAATTTTGAGAGTTTTAAGTTTTTCAAACGAGATATAGAAGCGAAGTGAGAAAAAGAGAAATCGTTTGTTTGTTTTTTTTATGACGAACGGCTAGTTCTGAGGCCGATAGTTATATGTTTCTTTCTCCTTTATAGTATGCCTCCGAGAAGAAGGGGGAACAGAAGGAACATAGATCGAGAAGAAGAGGAGGAAGAGGAGCAGAGAGATCCCACGCCACCACCTCCCCCACAACAAGAAAGGAGGGTAGAGGAACTTTTTCTGCGACAAAATCCACCAACATTCAATGGATCAGGAGATCCCGCTGAAACCGAGGAGTGGATTCGAAGTATGGAGAGAATTTTTAGATTCCTTCGATGTAATGACGTTGAGCGACTCACGTGTATGTCATATCAACTTAAGGGATCCGCAGATTTCTGGTGGGAAGCGAAGCAGAAGACGATGAACGAGGAGCAGATAGCAGCTCTTACCTGGGAGCAGTTCAAAGAAGCTCTTTGTGAGAAATACATACCCCGAAGCTATCGAAAGAAGAAAGAGATAGAGTTTGTAAATTTGAAGCAAGGGAGTAAGACGGTAGCTGAGTATGACCGACAATTTTGCGATTTGGCCCGATATGCTCCATATCGAGTGGATACAGATGAAAAGATGTCAGAACTGTTTTGCTCCGGATTAAAGCAAGAGATACGAGTTGTTTTAGCGAGTCAGAGTGCGCTAACCTACGCTGAGGCTTTAAACCGAGCGCTAGACATGGAACTGGCAATGCAGCCAGAGAGACCGAATCAAGGCTCGATTCCACAATCAAACCCGAATGTTCAATCGGGAAATCATCCTTTTGCTGGACAAGGCCAAAAGGGCAAGAGAAAATGGGACGACCGAAGTCAAGGTCCCAAGAAGCCGTGGCAGAGTCAGAATGCGCCACCGCAATTCCAGAACAGAGATAAACGACCTTATGTTGGCCCAGCTGCCCCAGCAGCAGTTTTTCAAGGACCGCGAGGATTACCGCCTTGCCCGAAGTGCAATAAACTCCATTTGGGAGAGTGTAAAATGGGACAGAATGCCTGTTACACCTGCGGAAAAGTTGGACACTACTCGAACCAGTGTCCGAATCGTCAGCAAAGTGGGAGCGGAGGACGACCGAACCAATTCCGGCCACAACTCAAAGCAATGGATGGAATCTTACCGCTACCTCCGCCACAACAACAACAGCAAGCCTATCGACCGCGTCAGTCAAAAAGGCAACCACCAGCCCCGCAGGCAAATCAACAGCATCACCAGAGGGTGTTTGCACTGGATCAGAAGGCACCAGAGAAGAATCAAAGAAATTTGACAGGTATAGGCGAGTTGAAAGGAGTGCCTATCGTAGTTTTGTTTGATACTGGAGCTTCGCATTCTTTTATCTCACATACTTGTGTCGATACCTTAGAATTGAAAGTAGAGCCTGCCCCACAATCTCTAAGAGTAACCACACCTATAGGCAGAACTACTACGGTTTTGCACGTATGCCCTAACTTAGAATTTAAGTTAGAATCGATTAAGCTCGAGGCTAGAAACCTGAGATTGATGCCTATGTGGCACTTGGATATAATTTTGGGAATGGATTGGTTAGAGGAGAATCATGCCAAGATACAATGCAAGGAGAGACGGATATCTTTTCAGCCACCTGGCCAAGAACCTACTTCCTTCATTGGCATTGAGGGAAAATGGAAGAAGACGCCGATCATCTCGGCATTGCAAGCAAGAAAGCTCTTGCAAAGGAAGGATACAACCACGTACGTTGTATATCTGAACCAGAGAGACGAGTCCAAGGCAAACGTTGATGACGTGCCGATCGTGCGAGAGTATAAAGACGTTTTTCCGGAGACTTTACCAGGATTACCCCCAGACCGACAACT